>NW_020201171.1:0-3218 GCF_001531365.2 Cynara cardunculus var. scolymus | reverse complement strand
ATAAAAAACTTGAATTAAAAAAAATTGTACAAAAACAATTATCGATAGTTAATTACTTCACTTTTAAATAGCTAATTTGATATTAATATCGATATATTTTTTTTAATTTTATTTTTATTTAAAAGTAAAAACATTATCTTTCTCAAAACCACATAAACAATATTATATCAACAAAGGCAAAAAATAAAACGAAACATTAAAATTAAGATGTATCTCGCTGCATTACACGAGTATCTATCTAGTGTGTGTGTGTGTGTATATATATATATATAATCAATTTCTTATTTAAGCTAAAATCAAACTCTATATATAATTATCACCATAATCAATATCATACATATCTTTTATTTTACATAATTTTATTAGGATCTCTTCTTTTATGATTTTTTATAGAGAAACCAAACAATGAACTGTCTAAAACAAATCTAAAATGCTCGAACAAGTCAGATGAAAATATAATAAATCAATCAGACTCGTATGTATCCGAAATGGTCATAATACTATTATTGTTCCACTTTGTGTAATTGCATGTAGGAAAAGAGGGGTTTCAAGGAGGGTTTTGGTCAATGATGCAAATGAGTATATTATAACTGATATGAGCAAATTACAAAAATATTCAACAATTATATCAAAGTAGGTAACAACACAATGTTTGCTTGGTTAATATAAATATTTTATGAGAATATATATAGGAGATAAATTGATGTGTATTATGACGAAACAATTCTCATAATGCACCTCATGATTATAATCAATCTTTTGAATTTTTTTAATGATTTTGAACCAATTACAAAGTTTGATATAATAAAATATTGACATATAAGACTTATATATATATATATAAAGAACAATAAATAATGATAAAGTAGATTCATATATTAAAGTAATTATTGATTCTTATTAATTTAATATATAAATATGATCATCGACTCATTTAGATAACTTAAATAATTAAAAAAAAACTATTGTCATCGCACCACATGCGATATCAAACCCTAATTAATATATATTACGGGTACGGGGCGGGGCGTACGATACCCGTCTCCAGTTTGAGACAAACTGGGATCCCCGTCCTCGTCCCATCCCCGTTAAAAAGGGGAATCACCGTTCCTGTGGATCGGGTTCTCCGACGGGTCGGGTCTCATTCTCATGCCTACATTCTACCTTTAGTTATAAGATTGTCATTTTGTACATTTTGCCCCATTATGCATATTTATTTTGGAACGAAGAATATAAATAAATCATAATTTTATCAATAAAGATAAAACACGTCATTTAATTAATTAACAATTACAATAATTATACATATCTAAGTTCATACCATCATATGCAATTTTTTTTTATTATAAACTAGTTGTGTATCCACGTAATGCGGTGCGAGCCGTGAATTTTAACGATTTTAAAGTTTCACTGATTTTATTAGAGAAGATTTAACAATGATATAAGTTACACTTGGTCTTTACATATTGATACAATTTGAATAAATAAGAGTTATGGTTCCAATTACAATCTATCGATGAAAAAAATTGTATGATAGTTTAAAATCCAATATATTTAAAATCCAACATATTTAAACGACTCCACAAATGTGTTTGATTTACACCAAGAGAAAAGAATCAAAAGATCGAGAACGAGACTGAGAGTTCTAGAGCAATTGAATGGGAGAACTTTTAATAATTCATGGTGAATATCAGTTTGAATCTCACCTTGGGGGATGGGGACAAGACATAGAGGTATGAGAAAGTGAAGACATGAGTGAAATGTGTGAAAAGTATATTGGGAACATAAAAAGAAAATGTAATAATGTGCATCGGTAACTTGCACTATATGTTATTTTAATTGTAAATTAAGAGATTTTAAGACTAAGGGGATGTTCGGTTGTGGTTTAATGGACTGTATAAGCCATATGGTTTATTTGCACAACCATATCTAACTGTTCGGTATGGGCTTATTCGGTCAGCCCATGGTTGAATCGCTCAGCCACAAAAGTAGAGTCATATACATTCAGCCATTTATTGTTCCATTTATTCCCTTTTTACCCTTCCCCTTAGTTTCTCTTCTTTTCCCTTTATATGAAATCAACCAGTCTTTTCTTGATCCAGTTCACACTTCCAAGTTCCAGATGAAAACCTTTTCTCCCTGTGATTCGATTTCTTCCTATGGTTTGTTCTTAAAAGGTTTTCAATTTATCCCTATAGTTTTTAATTTCTTCCCATGGTTTTTTTCTTCTAGGTTTTCGATTTCTCCCTGTTGTTTTCAAAAATACAATACCGTGTGAAGATCCAACAGAAAAAAGATGAGAGAGTTTTAGGCAAAGGCCTGAAGGCGAACTGTTGGGTCTCCTCACCCCATGGATCTACTTCGACCTGGTCTACATCTATTCTCCATCGAACTGCAAAAAGGAAATAAAAAATGTTGTTCTGTGTCTACTTGTGCATCTCCATCGGCGAGAAAACAATAACAACGAATGGAGGTTTTTGTTAGGGCTGGTTCAAACGAAAAATGGAGATGTGAATAGAAGATTGAAAATACGAAGGAAAGCTTTTTGATACAGATTTAGGGTTTTGATTTTGAGTTGGGTTCTTTTTCATATTGAGTTGGCACAAATAAATAGATTGGAAACAATATCTAGTCATTGATAAAAGATATAGAGCGAAGGGTAAAATGGTCATTTATGATATTCAGACTGTTTATTCAGCATAACAACTGAACAACAACTTATCTATTAATATACAGACAACTATATACATACAGGTCTTAACAGAAAATGAACCGAACAACCCCTAAATGCATAAAATAGTAGTACTTAATGCATTATGAGATACTTTTAAGACTTTGTGCATAAATATATAATACTTTGTGCATTAAAATTTATTTTTAAGACTTTTGATAAATCTGATTTATAAGATAGTATAAATATTTAATTTAAAAGGAAATATTTTATAAGAATAATTAAATGCTAGAAATGGATCGTTATTTACACCCCTACCTATTAAAAAGTCAAAAAACCCTAGAAAATATCACTAAATGATCTAGAACTTTGAAAAGTGTCATCTACCCATCTCTCTCTCTTATGTCCCCCCCTCTTTTTTATTATTTTTTGTTTTTTAATTAATAGATAATAATAATTATTAGTTTATAGTAATTATAATTTTTATTTGTATTATATATTAAACAAATTTAAAACCAATAAATTAATAAGAAAATACCTTGTTATT
>NW_020201170.1:74082-75762 GCF_001531365.2 Cynara cardunculus var. scolymus | reverse complement strand
CCAGGGAAAAGAAAAGGAAAATAATAAAAGAAATGAGGTCATTTTTGAAAAAGAGTAATGATGGTCTTTCTGAAAATAGTGGCTTGTGTAAGGACTTGACTAGTACCATAATAGTTTTTTCAAATCACATGTACTTTCAAGGACACTTGCATGCAGATGTGGGTGGTTTCCTATGCTTACCTCTTTGGTTACCTATGAAAAAGGGGGGGGGGGAAAGAAGACTTCATTTTTTTTTCTTCTCACTATTCATCTCCTTCCTTTTTCATGGCTAGGACGAGAAATAATCCAACACTTCGACCACCTACTCGCCGCTCATCTCGACGGACGACAACCGGCGACACTCCCGTTCCGACGATGCATCCATCAACGCCTCTCTCACCGGACCCCATTGCATTCGCTCCACCAATGACGGAACCCTCCACCACCGTCGTCGGTCTACCCACCACCGTCACCGTTGATTACGACGAGTATCACGCTGTCGTTACCCCGGTAGGTATCACTCCTACTCCTCCCCTATTCTCCACCATTTTCACCCCCTCCACCATTATACACACTAACCCAACCCCTGGCGCCGGTTCGTCTTCTGTGCGACCGCCGGCCGCCGTGGCACCTCCTCCAACCGCCCCAACACCACGACCCCTTTTCCTAGCCCTAACCAATCCACCCTCTATGACCCCTCTATCTAACCCCCTCCCACCACTGATTAACCAACCACTCACTCAACCGCCCCCTATTGCCCTTCCCTCCACACCATTCGACCCACCCATTGTCCACGATTTCGACCTAAATACCTTGGGGGAGGAGTTCATTTTCGATTTTGAAGCCACTACCTCTAATAATCCTGAAGATTTGTTTCCCTTTTCTGCTCCCGAAGACTTACCACCACAACCCCCTGTGACTCAACCCGTGACTACACTTCCTAGTGAGGAACTCCCAGTCACTGCCCCCAGTGGGCAGACTGTGAGCACTGACACATCCTCGGGAAGTATTGTGAGTTCCAGTTTCGAGTCTGCCATTCCTCAACCAGTAACCAAACCCGTTTCTGAGGATAGCGATTATGAAGATGAGATGGTACAGGACTTGGCCCATGATGCTGATATGGCTTGGGAGGAGGATGAGCAGGAAGATTTTGAGGAGGAAATCCCAGAAGATGCAGTGCAGGAGGATTTGGAAGAAGACATTCCAGATGATGAAGAAATTGTTGTCCCCAAGCCCAAGCATTCGACAAAGAGGAAGGCAGCAGCCAAGTCAAGAAAGCAGCCGGCCAAACGAAAGAAGAAGGAAAGGGTGGTACCATTTCAGGAACGGTACAATCGAATCAAAAATAATAAAATTCTTTTAGAGCGCGCTTTTGACCCCCGGTTGGTCAATAATTTTATGGCCATMCGACACCACTTAGTGGCTTTGCGGTGGGACAAGTTGATTGTTGCCCCTTTACAGGCTAACGTCAATTGGGTCACCGAGTTCTACGCTGTTGTTGGCTCTACAAGGAGCATTCTGGTAACCATTCGGGGCAAGAAAGTAGATTGGTCGGGGCCCAAGATTAATGAGGCCCTTGGACTCACCCCACCGCCGGAATGCTCATTTTCACAGATTATGAATGGAAACCATGTCGTGCCCGACGCCGATATCGCTTCTGTCCTTACACTCCCCGATCGGGGATGGTCAAGGGACAACCGG
>NW_020201170.1:20319-72979 GCF_001531365.2 Cynara cardunculus var. scolymus | reverse complement strand
TGTTTCAGTTACTGCTCCCATTGTCCAAAGCTCCGAGGGGGCAGATGCAGCCACTGTTTGCCCACAGTGAGCAGTTTGGCAGAAATGGTTAAATTCTCAACTTTTGATCCCACCTCTTTAAACATTATTTTTGGATATAACTCTTGGGTACAGATACATTTTCATTCCGTCTTTTATGTATGTTTTGCGGAATGCTATTTTCTTTTGTGTGATTATTTATGATATGGGTGTTGGATTTCCTTTTGCTTTGTCTAGTTCCATTGTTCATTTCAGGTACAATTTGCTTGGATGATTTTTGGTAGTGTTAAAGTTAAAAGGATGTAGGCCCTCCTTTTGTTTTTAAACCCAAACACTATTCCCTTTGCACCCAACCCGTAACCTTTTGGTCCCTTTGGCAACAATGGGGACATTGTTATTATCAAGTTTGGGGGGATGTGTTCAAAAAGAAAAAAATATATATACCTTCGAAAAATTGGGAGGTATGAAAAAAAAATATAGAAAAAAGAGAAGAAAACAAAACAAAAAAATAAAATAAAATAATCGGTCTTCGGAAAATTGGGAGCCGAAAATAAAAAGCCCGGTACTCCAAAGGGCAAGTTTATGCCAATAAATGGGTCACGAACTTTTTCCTTGTACTCAAAAGTGAATCGATGAGAACTTTTGTTTCAAACCCTTTTGTAGTATAGGATAAGTTTGGGGGAGGGATACACRYTATCATTGCCAAAAACACTAACCCAAAAGCCCTACTGATTAACGGCAACACTACGAAGATCAAGAAAGGAARTTGTACATCCTCTTTACTAGACGAATTTCCAACACCTTCCGTAAGTGTTTCGTTCTTGTTCCTTTCTTTAGGTGTCTTTTTAATTATTTTCTTTTACTTGAGGACAAGTAATACCTCAAGTTTGGGGGTGTGATAACTCTCATTTTGTTAGAGTTATTTGTTGTTCAATACCCCTATTTTATTGTATCTTTGGTACCCATTTTGCTCATATTCTATATTTTTGGTCCAAAATATGTTAAGAGGTGATGAAAGGTTAAGAATTTAATTATTTTCTAAAAAAACTCATTATTGTTGGTAAATTTTGCATCTAGTTGGATTTGAACAAAATTATGATATTCATATTCTTGGATATTATTGGGAGTTAATGYTAAGTTCAAATCTAATTACTTGGTTGCATGGAAGATTGGTCCTAGTTATGGGATGATGAGACTTGGAAGAGTTCTATTTGTACCATGATGGAATGGCTTTTCCATCACATTTATTGGTTGTACCTTCACCTTTTGCAACCTATCAAGAGGAGGTGACTTGRTCAWGATTGAAGAAGACATGTGGTGATGGGTGGTCATTACCCATTGGACAAAGAGTATTTGGGTCCCACCTTTCCCCCTATTTATTTGAAGACTTCTCTCAAGCATTGAATCCATCTCCAATCCATCTCAACTCCAACTTTTCTACCAGCATCTTGGAGCATCTTCTTTAAAGCTTTGTAGTAGGAGAACTAGTTTATATTGAGTTTGTAATTTAAATTTCGTAGTTCAGCTGTTATTCTCGCCACTGCATTGTGTGCCMTCTGTGGGCACCAGTAAGTATTTAATTTCAGCTCAAGAATTTCTTATGCATTCTTCTTTTTCTATTTCTGTTATGTTTTCTAATTTCATTATGAGCTAAGCACCCCCTTGGGTGTGGGTGTGAGTTAAGCTTAAGGATTTAAGGGCACACTTGGGTGTTGCCATTTTTATTGATTCTTAAGCTTGGTCATTTAAGTCGGGACGTAAACTCAACGCAGATAAGCCGATCACTTTGAAGTGTTAATATTAGATCCTTGATCCAGAGATGGGCGGATCTGAAATACAGCTTAGATGATGCACAAAGGTTCGAGAGAGTCTTTGATAATCACGCAGAGATGCGGGTTTTGCATGTTTTTAGCTTTTGTTCAGATATTAGTCGAGTTTATGCTACAATACGTTGTGAGTATAAATCTTCAGACTAGTGGAGCCAGATATCTTTTTATCTAGTAGCTAAATCGGCAAGTTTAAGATTGATAATTTTGGACGCTTTGTGGGCACTCTGTGGGCATAGTATATAAGAATTCACTTTCGAGATAAAGGAGTTCTTATAGAAATCCCATGGGTTTCTAACCAAGTCGTTCCTGCTCTATTCTTAAGCAAAGCTTACACCCATACCCATCTTTTAATATTAAAGGTTTATTTCATATTTTAAAGCTTTGCACCAATCAAAACTCAAATATTTTCTCAACCCGAAACATTGTTCAAGAAGTTCATGAAAGTCTCTGATTCTCAGTAAGTCTGGTCCCTGTGGAAACGATCTTGGTACTATACCACTTTATTACTTGAAGCGATCTTAGTGTCGGCGTGCACTTGCACCGCCACTTTGGGGATTTTATGCCTACTGTGTGCACACTTACGAATATAGCACATCAAGCATACATAAAAGGGTATTATTGGGAAAAAAATTCATAAAGTTTATAACTGCTCATTAATGATATTAATATTCATATGAACATTATTAATAAGAAAATCTCCATTGTTATGGACACTAATATACATATGAGCATCTATGTTCATTATTATGGACAATGTGATTATGTTCATTATTATGGACAATGCGATTATGTTCATTAAATCTTACTGAATACATATGAACACCATATGGTTATGAACACAATCTTTATGAACGCCTTATAGTTATGCACACATTCTTATGAACACCTATGAACACATATGAGCACATTCTTATAAATACCTTATGTTTGAACGCATTTTTATGAACACCTATGAACATCATTAAATACTATAAAAGTAACTTACAAATAAAAATTGTGACAACTCATTAAATATCATAAAAGTAACTTCCACATAAAAATTACCTATTTGCCAATAAGAGTAATTTCATCATTAAATCAAACATTTGAAGTAACCTCTACTAAAGAATTAATATTATTGGTCCAATAAGTTTACAAGTTAACACCATATTCTTGGTTAACAAAAGATCTTACCCCTGTATATATGTATATATGTATGTATGTATATATATATAGAGAGAGAGAGAGAGAGAGATAGAGAGAGAGAGACTTGGGATCATGTAAGACAAGGTTGTTTTCATAAGGCACGTGAAACAACATTTTTACACTTGAAACTTAACAGCAAAACACTGTGAAGGTAACCTTCACAATGTTTTTGTTGTGAAGGTTCAGATTTGTTTTATCTTCACAACATTTTGTTGTGAAGTTTTAAGTGTAAAAACGTTGTCTTACATTATTTTGTTGTGAAGTTTCAAACGAGAAACTAAACATTTTACGAGAAAGCGAGAAGTTTCAATATCATATATGATTACACACATGATACAAGAATTTAATCATATATGACTAAAAGCATGTCGCATTGACAACACATGCATGCTTAATCATATATGATTAAACATACTCAAATAAGTGTAATCATATATGATATTGAAACTTCTTGCCTTCTCGCAAAATGTTTAACTTCTCGCATGATCCTCTCTCTCTACATATATGTAGGGACAAGTTCAAATAAGAAGACAATCAATTTGCAAGAAATTAGGATAAAAGGGTATGAATGTAATCTAGATTTTAATGATAATTAAATTAATCATGTGAATCTCCTTAAAAATCTCATCATCTCCTTAATTATATTATATCCTTAGTTAAATTAAATTAAATTAAATTAATCATCTGATTATCTTAACTACTTTATTTATTATTTTTTTATATTCACGTATAATGTTTCTTTTACGTTTTTTCTTTGCCAAATGTCACATGTGAGAAGATACTTATTTTAGTCTCTTATCACATGTGAGATAATATATAGACGTGAATTTATTATAACATCTATATATAGACATAAATCTATTGTCACATGTGGATCTATTAAACAAATATACATACGAGAAAATAAGTACATTTTTATTAACATCATCACATGTGATTATAAATTACATATGAATCTATTACTAATATCATATATGATTCAATACATAGGATAAACACAAGAGTATATCATAATATCATATTAATAAGAAAGATGATAAAACACAAAAGTTGGTTACTAATATCATATGTGATTAGCAACAACTACAATACCGCTTATTATCAATTACACAAAAAACCTTTATTATTCATGTGGAAGATTAGAGCCACCAACCCTCCTACAAAAAGATGCTTACATCCTAAGAAGATAGGAATTATTCTCGATTAACTAGAAAGCTAACAACTATTGATAAATAACACTTATACCCTTTTAATTTAATTTTGGATTATTTTAATTAAGATATTAATTTAATGAAATGGTTGTTCTAGAATCCTTCTCGTAAATTGACCGTCTTCTCACAATGTACACACACGATGTACAGATTTGGTGCAAAAAGTCACTTTGAATAACTTTATGGCTCCTAATACTTAATATTAGATCTTATCGCATGTCAAAGTCTCGTCCCATTTACAACCTTAAGATAAAGGAAATAGTTGTTAAAAAATGCAAAAATTCCTCCAATAAGTTGTTTAAAGTAGCTTTTATGGAAAAGCTTTTGATCACCTCGCCATTGTGGAAAAACTTTTGAGATCCATTTTTTCTTGTAACTATACAAGTTTTCTTAAATAAGCAAATTTGGTTTGTCTTTGTTGGAAAAACAACTCTTCCATAGTGGATGGATGTCAAACATGAGCTAAAAGTATCTAATTGCTGTAACAAATCATTAACGACATACAGTTTGACATTCCTATATATTCTGAGTGAAGTGAATCAGAATACCATAACATAACAAGAAACACCTATTATACAATTACTGAATCTATCTCCTAAACGAAAATGTTAGACCAGATCTATCATCATTCATGGTCATAAAAGGTAGATGATGAACTGAAACAAACACTTCATTTTATCCTTCCATTTTTGACATGTGGGTTCGCCTTTGCAGAGTGCATAATACAGCAGAAAGTAGAATACTAGAAGTTCCATCGTTCTAATTGGACTTTGGCTTCAGCCATATCTTTCTGTGCTTTCTTCCTCCGGTAGAATATCGGGCAATCACGGCTACAAAAACAAACACATAACTCCATTAAAACACCGTTGATGAAGAGATAGCAAGCAAGAATTAAGAGATTAGTGAGCACCTTGTACATAAAACATCTTGATGAAGAGATCCTTGGCACTCCTGGCACTGTGTCCATAGCTTCCCAAAAAGCTTCTCCAACTCCGATACTAAATTTTTTACAACATACAGTTTTAACTTCGTCATTTGAAAGAAAAGTAGAAGAAACAAGTTTACATACCATTAGCTACTGTTTTGCAATAAAGTTCTGCTTCCCTTCCTTTGCAATGTGAGCAAAGTGTATGATCTTTGTTACTGAAATAAAACAACCAAAGAATCCTTTTGAGAAAGAATTAGATAGATAATAGCAGTTACCGCTAATCATGAACAAAACAAAAGAGCATCTCTTTGCCAATTGGGATTTTTTATAGTATGATCTCTGAATTTTAGAGAGGATCAAAGCCACAGAATAAATAAAATAAAAACAAAACTAGAAGACATAGGTTAAATGAAGGTTTGAAAAAGAAGCATGGGGTACCTGATTAAAGCTTTGCAACCAACACAACTTAGTTGCTTCTTTGCAAACTTCATTATCCCGCTATTTGATGGAGTAGAGATGGAAATAGCTCTAGTATGGCTTCCATGAAGAAGTTCTCTACTAGCATTCTTCAAGATGGGTTCAAATATCCTCAATAGTGGCTGTGCAACATCAACTCTTTATTAGCAGGCACAACTCTGTATACCTTTGAAAAGAAGAATGCTTCACCAACCTTGCTTATCTGATTTTCAAGGTAGTATTGAGGATCAATGGGTATATTATTTTCCAACACGTATATCGGGTCCTCTGACTTCTCGTATGCCTGATGATGTATTTGTTCAAATTATCAATGCTACACAACAGGGTATAGTAAGGTTTGAAGAATCGGGATTGTGTTCTCGTTTACCTTGGCACCTTTGGCAGCTTTAATAATGACATATGGTACTCGATCTCCGACATTTGGAGCAGTAGCTGCATCTCGCTGTAAATACAACATGAGCATAATTGGAAGCTATGAAATTCAAATAGCAGTCTCAGTATTCAATATTGTACTAGACATTAAGGATTATACACAATAACTAGTATGTCCATACACTTCCACTCAACTTTAAACAAATACCATTTACTAGTTCAGAAACAGAAGCGCAGAATACTAATCCGTAAATAAATGAAACTACTACCTTGCCTAGTATATGTGGATAGTCAGAGACAACACATTTCATACTTCCAGTTCTTTATAGTATTGCCAATCATTGGTAAACATTGATCTAAAACTAAACTGAAGTGTCATTTGCAGATCGATGTATTTACAGCAATAAACATACCGAACTAGGAACATCCAATAAAAGTGCAAGCTAGTACTAACCTTTCGCATTCGCTCTGCAAGTTCAACATGTGCTGCCTTGACTTCATAATCCTCTCCTGTTTTTGTCAGTCCCTGTTATTTCGCTAAGTTAATCAGGCATACGAATTTTTAACTTTAAAAGAAGCAAATGTAAAGCCTAAACAATTTTTACCTTGGTAATAACCAGAAGAGACAAATCCATGCGATTCATAAGTAGATCCGAAATGGTATTCTTTACAAATTGAACAGCTCCAGGTACGTCCCTATCTATTAGTATTTTGTGAAGGCACTCAGTCACCAGATTTTTGACCAACAGACAGTTGTCCCTTCGTACAGTTTCAATGCCTGACAATGGAAATCAGAAGATGATGGCATGTTACGGCAGAGTAAAAAATATAAAGAGAGATCCTGGTGAAATAAGGCTCCTTGGCCTTGCAAGTTTTGGGGTAGAAAGTCTTCGATCTCTACCTTTTTCCCTTGCATTTTGCAACAAGACTGGTCAACATAAAAAAAGAACTTGAGAAATTGATTCACAATGTTTAAGAAACACTTTTGCTTACCTTTTGTATCCATCTTGTCGAAACTTTTCGGATTTGTCCAATAGAGACCAGCATACCTCTTTTTACTGATCAGTAGATATGGGAAATAAACCTTTTCAAACTCTAGTTTTATAGGCTAACCAAAAAAAAATCAGAAAAAAGGTCAGATAACTAAATATACATAAGACCAGACTAAACCAAAAACAGTTACGACTACCAGTGAAAATGTATACAAAGCAAGAACCAAAAAATGCCTCTACAGCTTCACATGATAAGACAAAAGAGCTCCAAATAAACAAATAATATAGAATAGGGATAAATAATCCATGTAAGCTAATAATACATTAGTAATCAAGATTGACAAAGATACTAGCTTTGAATCCCTTCAACTTGTCATTCAACCTTAGCAAAGATACAAAGACAAGCATAAGCCAATCGTTTTAACAGAAGATCCAGTTGTGATTACGTTTTTTGCATGACCAGGTGCAAATTGGAATGCATTCCAAAAAAATACATAGATTTGCATTTATACATAAGACAAAGAAACAGGATGCTAGTTGTTAGCCAGAGGCACCATTATGCATGTTACATACACATTTGTACATCACAAAACCATATTGCTTACACCTCAAAAGTTTCTCAACGTAGAAGCCTCAATTTCATGCAGGTTTCAGAACAACACTTACTTTGATGAAAGTACCACTTATGAAATCTGCAGCTTCCCTACCCAGGTTCATGGCTTCATCCACAGTAGGCACACCGAATTGCACCATAACTGAATCTGTATCCCCATATATGACCTGACATTTTCAAGTAATCAGTTGATATGTATAAAACAGCTATACTTCAAGGTGGAGAACTGAAGAGTACGAACTTCTAAGTATACAAAAGTATGAAGTAGACGGACAAATGTGACGACGTATTTTCTCCATTTACATTATCATAACAAGGAAGATGCTTCAGCTAACTATAGCCTCATTATCTTATTCTCCACACTTCTTTTGTGTGTGTAAACTTTAAAGCATTGGATAAATTTGGGGGGGGCATTTACAATGGAAATAGGATAGCAGCAGACTGTAAATTTCAGAAGAATGGTGACTTGCTCAGAATGGCCTAGAGGAGGTCCTGAGTTCAGAATCCACACACACGTATCGTCAAGTGTTGCCAGGTGAGCTTCAACAGGCAGGTGGCAAAAGATTCACGCCTCAGCTGTGGTCTACCAAGACAACCAAGCTCAACCTGGATTCAGCAGCCTTGGGACTTTAAAAGTTTAAACACAATCCCAACATGCAGAGGATGGAAATACCCAAAACTTACAAATATCAAGTTGGAGAGGGAGTTTGTTAAAACAGGTTCATAAAGCTATAGCTAAGCAACAATTTTCAGACACAGGTAAGCATCCAGGACACACTTCATGTCTCCAAATATATGGTTTAATGTGTATTATATATCTATACATAGCCTATTTTTATTCAAAGAAACTGTTCTCCATTTAATATATAGCATATTTTTATCCAACAAAATGAGTGTTTCTATTTAGTCTAAACAAGCTACAAACACAGTATTATGAGACATACCTAGATATAAGATTAAAAACTCTACCGGTAGAGCATTGCCCAGCAATTGTAAACAAGTTTCTACAGGCCGCAAAATTGAAGTGTTGAAATCCAGATGCATGAGAAATGGAAGTGAAAAAGTTCTCTGCTACTATGTAAGAGTAATAATTCCACAGATCCACTAGGGGACTCATGCACCAAGTGAAATGCCAGACTTACTCATCGATTGTAGCCCAAGAGGTACCAATAATAGAAAGTATATGTAGACAAATTATTTGCAGTCACATTAGTACATGCAAAGACTTAGAAGAAAGGTGGGCAAGAATTCCTCATAAATGAGAAAAAGACAAAGTACAAAAGCTAATCAACAAAAGGCTTCAGCATGGGATGTCCTAGATACCTACATCCATGCAAGCTCCTTTAGCTGAGGACCAAATACAAGCGGATTGGATGTACTGTAAGTAAGAACACATCCACAAATGCGATAATAAAAATATTATGGCTCCTTACACCCATGATCAAAAATCCCCCACAATCACAAAGAATATTAACATGTAGCAGAAGTCTCTAAATTAATCATAAAACCATTTACCTCAGACAAGATAGGACAGGCCAAAATGATCTGAGTAAGATACCCTACCAAGAAAGAGAAGAGGCTATCTAAATAAAATCATTACACAAAATCCGTTTATCCTCAGCTTTCTAAGACTATGTATAAAGTTATATTCTGCAAAGAATGAGATTTGAAAGATAAATAAATGCGTATGCTGCAACAGTATCACAGCAATGATAAAGATGCCAACATATACCTGCCGAACACGCGTACTACCCCAGCAAGATTTCTAATAAACTACAAATCCTATATATTGCAATTATAAATTAATCCTAACACTCCACAACAACGATATTATATAACCGACCTTGATAAAAAATACACCCAACGAACATAAAACTATTACAAAAGAACTCCAACATTTTCGACCCACTAGGATGCAAATCACACACACCAATACCCCTATTACATATATCCTTCAGTAGCTTTGACTTTTTACATTGTATAAAAATGTCGTAATTTTGTTAGTGTCATAACCACACCAAATGTGAATTGGCCATGGAGGTGGCCTGAATCATACAGGAAGCACTAAAACAATTCAAGTACTTAGACTTCGTATGTCTATAGCTATAGAAAAAAAATTATTTGCACTCTTGGCATCTAAATGACTAAAATCTTGACATTTTCTTTTCTGATATTCTTTCTTTTATTTTCCAATTCCCATGTCTTTTCTCTGCTGCTTGTTTCGCCATATGTCTCCTTCGTTTCTTGTTTCTTATTTAATGATCCTTATTATTCTAGGCTTGTCTATCATGTGCTTGTAGGACGTGACATCCTAATAGGATTTAATCAACTACTTTGTAATGGGTTTGAATACTTCAATGACGCTGATTCCTTCCGTTATTTGTCAATCTGGTTTGACATTTAATGCACATAGGTCACATCCAAAGTTTGTCTTACACAAAAATCTTATTCTTGGAAGTTGTTTAAGTATCAAAGAACAACGCATAGACATAGATTATAAAAATGAGCCATGGTGCTTTCCTGATTAGGATATGATTATTCCTAGATAAACCATACACGTTAACAACCTTACCCACACACCCAAAGCATACTATACCAATTCCACTGCTTCCTATATTCAATTTCAACGTATAGAAATTTGTGAGGAAATAGTATCTCCAACAAGTATAACAAAACTAGATTCAAACTTGAAAGATAATAAGCTTATAACATATTCAATAAGATCATAGATTATAAGGGCGATTGATAGGTACAGAATTGATGAAGATGAAAATTGGCTGAATTTTATTAGAAATAAAGGATAGTGGCCCGCGAGAGGGGCACGGTCTCTGATTACAAGAACAAGGAAATTAAAAGATAATTCTCACTCCAATCATGAAAAACTAGCCACTAATTTATACTAATCAAATACTAGAATTACGGGTAGAAATTAAGGGCAGGATTCTACACCCTAATTTCCTGGATAATCATTAATTAAATTGATTGCCTAAAATCATCCAGTGATTTGACCGAAAGGATTCAGCCAGTTTCCAAAGACAGAATACAGCTGTCCCACTTTTGCAGCTGTGAATCGATCTTTCCTTCTTGAGTACACTTTCAATGGTGGATCTTTATCATTACTTCCCTCCTGGTAAAACGTCTTGTCCTCAAGACGGAATGTAGGAAATTGCTCAGCCATTAGATCATAGGTTTCCCATGTTGCCTCTTCTACAGGCCGATTACACCATGAAATCAACAATTCGAGGACAGGTTGGCCAGCTTCATAGACCCATCGATGAGTGATGACCGAGTTAGGTTGTAAATCAATTTCCCAGTCTTTGGTGATGGGTAATGGGATCTCTGGTACCAAAGAAAAAGAGCCATGGGCAGGTTTAAGCATCGAAATGTGAAATACCGGGTGGATTCTAGCTTCGGGTGGTAATTCCAGCTCATAAGCAACTGGACCCACTGCTCTTTTAACACAATATGGTCCAAAAAAACCTTGGAGACAGCTTCTCATCACGACGTTTAGCCAAAGTCTTTTGGCGATACGGTTGAATCTTCAAGAAGACATAATCACCAACCTGAAACGTGAGTTCCCGTCGCTTCTGATTTGCTTGGTTTCTCATTCTGCCTTGGGCCTTTTGAAGGTTTTGGGGAAGAAGCTTTATCATATCATCCCGATCAACTAACTGTTGTTCCAGCTCTGCGTTTTTTGTTTCGCCTGCCGCATAGGGGAACAGCGAAGGGGGTTCTCGACCATACACAACAGAGAATGGAGTTGTGCCAGTGGCCGTGTGGTACCCTATGTTATATGAATATTCGGCCCAAGTAAGTACGTACTCCATTTGGTTGGTTGTTCACTAGCAAAGCAACGTAAGTAAGCTTCTAGGCAACGATTCAAAACTTCGGTTTGGCCATCCGTTTGAGGGTGGTAACTTGTGCTCAGCTTTAATTTTGTCTGACTTAATCGGAACAATTCTTGCCAAAAGTTGTTGAGGAAGACAACATCTAGATCAGACACAATGGATAGGGGAAAGCCATGCAACCTGACTATTTCCCTACAAAAACCGCTGCTACTCCTTTAGCCATATAGGGATGGGATAAGCAAATGAAGTGAGCATATTTGCTTAAACGGTCCACTACAACTAAAATAGTATCAAAACGACTAGATGGCAGTAATCCAACGATAAAGTCCATGGAAACATCTTCCCAAATCCGATTGGGAATGGGTAGGGGCTGAAGTAATCCTGCTAGAGCCAACGTCTGATACTTTTATTGCTGACAGATTATACATTGCTGGACAAACTCCCTGACATCATGTTTCATCTTTGGCCAATAGTAACAAGAAGAGTGTCTTTTGTAGGTTTTTAAAAAACCTCCATGACCACCGATTGGAATGTCATGTGCTTCTTGTAACAGCTTGAGTTTGAGATTGTGTATCTCCGGAATCACCATCCGTCCATGATGAAACAAAATCAGGGACGGAGGAAGGATCTATTTGCAACTTCTTGATCATATCGCTAGTAAATGAATCAGTTTGCAAACCTGCCTTGATATCAGCTACCTCAACACAAAAGGGGATGATAAGTGTTAATAATTTTCCTGAGTGTGGTCGGCGAGACAGGGCATCTGCCTTCTTGTTCTCTTTTCCAGCCTTATGAAAAACTGAAAAATCATAAGGCATGAGTTTTAGCAAAAGCCTTTGCTGCTTTGTAGTGGTGATGCGTTGTTCTAATAAGAATTTAAGGGTATAGTGATCGGTGCGAATGAGAAAATGTCGGCCAAGCAAGTAATGGCTCCATTTTTGGACCACGAGGACTAATGCCAACAGCTCCCTGTCGTAAGCCGATTTAAAGCGGTTAGATGGGGAGAATCCTTTACTGAAATAAGCCATGGGATGGTCCTCTTGTGATAGTATCTCCCCGACCCCATTTGATGATGCATCACACTCTATAACAAAAGGTTTAGAGAAATCTCGTAACCTCAAAACAGGTGTAGTCAGTAGCGCCTGTTTCAGGTCATTAAAGGCCTTAAGGGCTGCCTCCGACCAAAGAAACCCGTCCTTGGTCAATGCAGTAAGTGGTCGGGCTATAAGTCCATAATTTCGGACAAAACGCCTATAATAGCCGGTTAACCCAAGGAAACCTCTCACCTCTGATATTGTTGATGGAATGGGCCACGACTTTACTGCTGAAATCTTTTCTTCCTCCACGCTAACTCCTTCCGAGCTGATTACATGTCCCAAAAACACAACTTCGATAATTTGGCAAAGAATCGGTTGTCATGCAGCAATTTCAAGGCATGTTCTAGGTGAAGCTTGTGCTGCTCCATACTTGAGTTGTAAATTAAAATGTCATCAAAGAACACAAGTATAAAACATCATAAATAAGAACGAAATAAATCGTTCATAACAGCCTGAAACATGGAAGGAGCGTTGGTTAAGCCGAAAGGCATAACCTTAAACTCGTAATGACCCGAATGGGTACGAAAAGCTGTCTTTTCAATATCCGGGGCTATCACTCGGATTTGATAATAACCCGATCGCACATTCGCCACGTATTGTCCTTCTTCTTCACTAGTAAAACTAGACTTGAGAAAGGACTTGTGCTCGGTTGTATAAAACCGGATGTCATCAATTGTTCCACCTGTTTTTCTATCTCAGCTTTTTGGGAGTGAGGGTAACGGTAAGGGCGGATATTGGGTGGGGTTGAGTTTGGCAAGAGCAGGATTGAATGATCTTGTGATCTAACTGGGGGTAAGTCTTGAGGTTCTTCAAAAACAACCATGTATTGTGTAACAATAGGCTGAAGTGGGGCTGGTATGCATGGCGGAATTTCTGGATCAATGGCTAGGTGTTGAAAACTAGATGATTTTTGAGGCCCGGATGCAACACCTTGTAACTTGTATTGTTTCCCGTCGATTTTAAAGATCATGAACATCTCTTTCCAGTTAGCTTGGACCGTATTTAGTGTGGCTAACCATTGGATACCCAATACTAAATCAGCCCCACCAAGAGAAAAGGGGTGAAAATCTTGAGTGATCTTAAGCTCATTGACCTGTACAGGAAGATTTTTGCAAATGTGGCTTATTACATCCCCATTACCGATTTAGACACCAAACGGTGCCACTGGTTCAGAGGTAAGTTTGAGTTCGTTTACCAAAACATCTGAAATGAAATTATGTGTAGAGCCACCATCAATTAAAATTAGAACTTCGGTAGAATGAAGATTACCTCGGACCTTCATCGTAGTAGGGTGTGGTTTCCCTAAGATAGCATGCGAACTGATTTCGGCCGTTTCTTCTTGGTCAGAATCGGGATTAGGGAGTTCTGTTACAGGAATTCCTCCATATCCTCCTCTGCCTCTAACACCTTGAGGGTACCAGTTTTACATCGATGACATGGTCCGTATTTGTCGCCGCATCTGAAGCATTCTCCTTTCAAGAATCGGTTTTGTTTTTCTGTGTCGGAGATCCAAGGAATGTTTTTTGGTTGGGTTGATGTTGGAACTAGGGTGAAGGGTGTTGGTTTGGAATCTGATTGAGGATTTTTTGAACTTGAAGTCCAAGAAGTACTTTTTTCTGTCCGGTTAGAGGAGAGTTTAGATTCAAACTCCAAAGTCAGGCTCATAGCACTATACACCGTACATGGCTTGTGGATCCTTACATCGGATTTCAACTCATCTTTAAGGCCATTCAAGAACACCCCTAAGAGACGATGATCAGGCCAATTTGAGACCTGAGAGGATCTCTTAGCGAACTCCTGCCGATATTCTTGAACTGAACCAGTTTGTTTGATGCTACACAGGAA
Organism: Cynara cardunculus var. scolymus; assembly: GCF_001531365.2. Lineage (NCBI taxonomy): Eukaryota > Viridiplantae > Streptophyta > Magnoliopsida > Asterales > Asteraceae > Cynara > Cynara cardunculus. The sequence goes on along the minus strand of NW_020201170.1, from coordinate 58,564 downwards.
TTCATCCGGGTTTTGGAACTCTGCCGGACCAAATTTTTTTGTAAACGATTGGGTTAATTCCTCCCAAAAAGTGATGGGTTGGTTGTTAGAGAGCCAAGAGTAAAGGTCCAAGGCATCACCCTCTAGTTGCATTGAGGCCACTTCAACCTTCTCCTCATCACCTGAAATATTTTTCAGCTTTCAGCAACCATCCGCAAGGATCTCCTCCGCTAAAAGTCGGGAATTCGATTTTGTTATAGGGCCTATATGGTTGTCGGCCCCTCCAGGAACTTTCCCCTTCATCACTCTTGCTTCCTTGGGAACGACCTCTTACCTTTAAAGCTGCAATCTCCTCCCGCTGAGCTGCTATATCTGCTTTCAATGGATCAATTGACTCCAACTTTGCGGCTATGGCAGCTAACTGAACGGAAATTGCTTCGCGTTGGTTACTGCCATCGTTTGAGTTATTCCGGGTTTGCACCATTTTGATTCCCGGCAATGGAACCAAATGATAGGTACAAAATTGATGAAGATGAAAATTGGCTGAATTTTATTAGAAATAAAGGATAGTGGCCCGATTCGAGAGGGGCACGGTCTCCGATTACAAGAACAAGGAAATTAAAAGATAATTCTCACTCCAATCATGAAAAACTAGCCGTTAATTTATATTAATCAAATACTAGAATTATGGGTAGAAATTAAGGGCATGATTCTACACCCTAATTTCCTGGATAATCATTAATTAAATTGATTGCCTAAAATCATTCAGTGATTTGACCGAGAGGATTCAGCCAGTTTCCAAAGACAGAATACAGTTGTCCCACTTTTGCAGCTGTGACTCGATCTTTTCTTGAGTACACTTTCAATGGTGGATCTTTATCAGTGATATTATATTTCCAGTAAGTTTTACAAGTCATCAACCATAGAAGTGGGCCAAAGAAAAAAATAATGTTAGTAATATACCTCGGCATTATGCTCATATCCTGCAAGTGTTGTAAATTTATCTTCAACAAGTCTTTTTGTATGTTCAATCATCTGTCGACCTTCACAAATTTATCAACTTACAGAATCAGGTAACTTTTCAACCAAGAGGTTCTTACCAAAATTAAATAACTATTCTCACTACATGCACATATACACATACAGACATATAATCTATGGCTGACAACATATTACCGTAGCTCGTAACACTGGAAGATATCTCTAGGCATGGTAACTGGCCAATGGTAGCTCCTGTAAACCCATACACTGAATTTGCACTTACCTGGAAGATATCCCATAATGAAACAATGTTATTCCAGCAAAAGGAATTAGCTAGGCAAAAAAAAAACATACAAGGAGAAAAACTGCAAGTAAACAAAAAACTTTTAGATCCTTACCTTCAAAGCCAGCTGGCGACCATCCAATACAGCCTTCACTAGAGGATCCTTTGCTTCCTGGAACGCAACAAACTCATCATTTGGACCAACAGAATACTAACAACACTAGTAACAGTATATGATTGAGGGGCAGTCAACCTCACATAGTTTATCTGATTCCGTATAAGTAGTGTAACTATACAACTTATGTTACCTATCTGATCCAAAGACTCTCCACAACAGATTTTCTTCAGTGAATACATCAAAGAACAGTTATTATCTATAGCATTACTGCATAAAATTAGATTTGGTGAAGAAATTCTACTTCCTGCAATTTGATGCTCCGTTCTTGCTTAGTCCAGTCCATCCTAATTCAGTCGCCTTTGAAAGAGTGTAGAGTAACCTGTTCACTAATTATATTAATTATGAGATGCTTGAGCTAATTGAACAGTTTGGCTGTTAAATTATGTTGACCCCACCAGTTGTACTTGGCTTTATGTGGAATGCTAACTTTAAGGGGGACAATGAAGTAGGATATTCAGCCAGAAGGAAAGGAAAAGGAAAAGAGGGATAAGACATGAAGTATCTTAAGCGTGGGTCTTGAAGAGAGGTGACATTCATTTCATAGCCTTAGGGCCCTCTATGTCTTGAATATGGATTAGTGGAAATTTAGAACTGATCCGACAAACATGATGGCATACCGTTTCAATAACTGCTTGTGCATATACATCATCCTGAGACAAATTTCTATCATGTTCATAACCTATAAAGTCCCAAACCTCAAACACACTCATCCTTCTTCATCCATTTCATGATAGAAGCATACATCTTACAGATACTGATATCACCTTCTGCTATCTCTAGGGTTTCAATCATTTGGCCCAAGGTCAAGTTGCAGGGATGACCACAAGGTCAAATTGTGCTCAAACATGTAAACCTATAAGTGGGGCAGCAGTCCCGTTCAACTTTTGTTGACTATATATCAATACCACTCGCATAGATATGAGAGGTCAATGCATTTTTATAGACCTATAAGTGGGGCAGCAGTCTTTTTCTTCGGTACCCCTTCAACTCACTGTAGCGAGGGTTCCTTGCATCACCACTGGAGGTCATGTTGGTTGGAAGAGAGAAAGAAATGATGACAAATGATGATGACAACTTGTCTCCCATCCACATCATCCTTACTTGCTGATGCAATTATGGGTTTTCTCTTCCCAAGTTGCCTCCAAGTATACTGTTTTGCCAGATGAATTAAATTATTTCTTGTAATTTTCAGAATTTAAAATAACTCGGCTCATTTTCTTGGCATTACCCAAACAAGAACAAAATTCATGTTTTCTTCATGAGATGATGCTAACCATTGAAGTAAGTACAATAGCCTTACTAATTTAAAGATATCGTTTAGCTTAAATCTGGCATGATCTTTCCTTGACAAGACAGTCCAGCCTAGTAACATCCCAAGCACCAAGTGAACAAAACAAATTTAACATAAATAGGGACATGTCAAGAAAATCTATAACAACTACTAATTAAATAGAAAATTAATATAATATTTGAAAAAATAGGAGTGCCATACTTTCAAATCTGCCTTGGCTCTTTTACGAGCAGCTAACAGTTCTTCAAGAATTTCTGGAAGTATACCCTGAAAGCACATTTGTAATTAACTTGTCACAATGATCTTTTTACGGGATATCATGCATTATGTATCAACTCAATGAGAACCTTCTGCAAATTTGTCTTGACAAATGTTTCACCAGATGGCGTTTTGTTGATGCATTCTGGGGGAAGGTTGAGCTTGCGGACATCTTCAGGAGTCACCTTAATAAGGATGAGCAAAACATAGTTCACACATCAAAACATCTTAATAAGAAATTGTAATATTTCACAAACCAGTGACGAATTTGTTTATCCTAGAAACATAGCTTCACACAGTACACTAGTGACAAAAATGGAAGAATATCTCACTAGAGTGCAATAGCATAAGTTATATGCCATCATGATTGATGGATATAGAGATGCAAAATCCAATGTGGCAATTGGCTTCTCATAGAATCCCGCTCTGGCTTCCAAAACCTACACAAAATAATAACCTCCGTGTAAAACAATTATCGTAAATGTTTAAATTTGCAATAAGCATTCTAGAGGGAGGGGGAAAAGCGAAGACAAAATTTGGAAAAGCAATCAGCAAAAAGATTGTGAAGTAACAAACAGAATAGGGATAGAACAGGTGAAAATAACAATACACGATGCATAACTATCAGCAAATACTCCAAAATAGACATCTAAACCTAATGGCTATCCAATAAAAATAATTCTCAAAAGCATATTAGAAATCAATGTTCTGAGAAGTTTTGACAGCCTAATTTTCTTTGTACTACTATGTTATTTGGAATTGCAATCATAATTGATGCTTTATCTATCAAAGAAAACAGTATCTCAAGGACACCATCTACAATTTCGAACAGAGGCTGATGAGCTGGACAAAGAGATTATATATCAAATAAAACATTATCTCAAAGACACCATATACAATTCTGAACACACACTGATAGGCTGGAGAAGGGGATCAATGTATGCAGAATGCTCCAAGAAGAGTCTGACCAGTAATGACCTTAACTTCATGCTTTGGACTCCACATCCGCGTATGTGCCTACTGATGTGGAGATTATCAGTTCATAACCACGCATATTGGGTTTCATGCACTGATAAACTCTCCTCTTTGTTGGAATAATCAAGCATTGAATTTGGCTGGATCTGTGTTTCCCTTTCTCCAATGTTAAAATAAGACTAGCAGGACCGTGGGCATGAAGGTAGAGTCTCGGTCCTCACGACTCTGATAGCATATATAGTTGTCTAGCCTTCTAACATTCTATCATGGTACCATGTTAGTAATAACTTTGCAATTTCTATTTGTCATATAATTTGCCAGCAATCGAGATTGCAATATGTATAGTGTGATTCATATCACATTCCTAGTATGAAAAAGCAAGCAATGTTATAAGGGTAATAAATCAATTTGGCAAAGTTCCCCCAATGGGACATTGTGACTCAAGAGATATATGAAACTTCAGGAACCTAAAATGTCCCAAACACACCACTTGTCACATAGGAACATGATTCATGAAAGGCCACACAATAACTACTTGTATCAATAATGACTACAAAAAAGATGAACATAGTAGATATCAGATTAAAAGGAACATCAGCATACCATATGCTTTTAAATTAAAGTACACCTTATGTAAGACCATGACCATGAGGGAAAACAAGACGAAATAAAATTTGTCTGCTCCGAAAAAAGAACCATTACTTCAATATTATAAAAGAAACAAAGAGGTCTCTCACTCTTCCTATAGACTCCTTCCATTAACATGCTTTTTGGCTTTTTGCCATGGGGATGGAAATTCCATAGTTATGAAGACACCATATTCCCACTGCTTCCTCAGTTAAGTTAATCTATGCATGCTAAAACCACTTCTAACAAATGCAGAAGGGAATGATTCAACCATCTATCTGAGGTGATGAGTGGTCTGCAGATCTGAAGAGATCCTCTATCCTTCCCATGCTTGAGGGGAGAAGTATTACTCCCTTTGTCCCAAATGAAGTGTCAAACACTTCTAGTTTAGTTTGTCGAAAAATAAGTGTCCTTTTCGAATGTAAATGTCTATATTCGAATTCTATCCTTAATTATGAGATAAAGAAATTTATTGCTTCCTCTATTCTTAAGGGTAAATTTGTCATTTAATTGATTAAAAAGTGTAATAATTTCACAATCTTAAACTGTGTGCCTTTTTCATTGTAGACATTTATTTAGGGACAGAGGAAGTCAAGTTTTGAAGGGCAGTCCTGAGATTAACCTATAGTCGCACTCTTCTACAGTCTCAATCTCCATATCCTTTATCTTCACTTATTGTGGTCCTCAATTGCAACATTTTGATGATCACAAAACATAAGTGTGTATGTTTAAATGCACCAGACAGCAAGTTGCAATGACTTGAATCCGTGATCAAACTCGTGGCCTGGTATCTTGTCTTCTTAAAAACAATTCAACATTGAACCTTCGACATATTATAGTATCATTAAATTAGTGAATAGGTAGGTCCATTGAGTAGGTCATTATGCATCGGATTAGTAGGTCAACTAAAAATCCTGTAGTGAAATTGAGACTTCTCGACTTTGGAAGCAAATTTGCATGTAGGCAGCACTGTCTGTCGTACTGTTGACTCTATCTATTCTTTGAATGGGGAAATAAGCACTATAAAATGGTACATGAAAACAAGAACTTCTACTAGAGAAAGAACATAGAGTTATGCTAAAATCGATAAACAGTAAAGTTAACAAATCTTAATAGCACTTGTACTGTTATACAGTCATACAAACAGTTTGGAAGGACTAGCTCTAATTTTAATCTATTCTAGATCATCATAGTAGGTAGACTGTTTACACCCAAAAGTATATATAAGTGCTCTGTATGCTAAATTTGAAAGGTAAACTGAAATACTTTTGCTCATTCTTCTCTCTCATCTTCAACGAGTATCCGAACTCATGAATTAGGAATTATCTGCCCTGATCACACATGGTTAAAGCACAATATAGAAAGATCTAATGGTCCTACAAATTCTGTTAGCTAGTGGTTATTGTCTGTCTTCATTTTTTAAGCACCATAAAATGTGAATATAGCATATGATTAAAATTTGATCATGAAGAAAATATACTCACAGTTGCACCTTCATACGTTCCTTGTTCAGATCCTGCTTGTTTCACATTAGGAATCACTAGATTCTTCTGTTTTGCTTTCCTTAGAAGTTGAGAGAGTACCTGCAGATAGTCACGTAAATTACAAATCCTAGTACTCCTATAAAACAATCAACACAGCATCCAGATTTTCATTAAAGATGACCTTGATGCTCTGCCCTCTAGAAAGAAGAAATGATATAGGAACACCCGTGACTCGAGCCATTTCCACATAATTGTAAATGTACATCAACTTGTCCAACAGCCGCTGAGGGAGATAGGCATCCTGTAAAAGCAATCTACTTTATTCAATTTGTAGAAAATATTAGTACCATTCTACTAAAAAACATTTTTTTCAATCACAAGAAAAAAATCCCTCTTTCAGTTTTGAAACAGAGTGCCTCAGGTAAATATTTTAGCAGTTGCAATCTTTTCCGGGAAGAAAGGTAAGGTGCGGCAATCAAGATGGCAAGGAAAGTAATTGATAGAAAGATTGCTACTAACGCTTTGCTAATGAGAGTTGGCAAATAATCTCTCTCATAAACTTCCAAAAGATGGAAACAACTATCGATGAAGTGCCTTTAAAACTTTGTCCTACAATTTGAGGTAAGTGACATATATCTACTATTTGAAGCTAAAATATTTTAGCAGTTGCCACTTGCAACCAATCCATATTTTGGCAAATAACATCTTTAATAAACTTTGAAAAGAAGTAAACAAGTATTGATGAAGTGCTTAATAAAACTGTCCTACTATTCAGTACTTGTAAATGTAAGTGACGTATATCTAGTTTGAGAAGGCTTAGCCATGTGCAAACAACTATGTTGCAAGGACACAAATCAGGGATATGGTTGTGTAACATGTGGATGCTACAATATAGAGATTATAAAGTTGAGATGGGTTGCATTTATATCTCAGTGTGCATATATAGAAGTCTAAAACCAAACCAATTAAAGAGAAAACTCACCTTATAATCCATACATCAAGTACATAAAATATAAAAATGTTTTAAGTTCAAGCCTTATCTTGCTTTTACTTTTAGCTAGTATCCCCATATCAGTCCAAGCTATCAACGAAAAAGAATTTGTTCATTATCAAGCCTTCTTCTTGCACTATTATAACCAATATACTTCAGCAAGGGATTGAGGCACCCCTACTTCCTAGATAAATAGTTTGGATTTCAAATAATATATTGCCTCAACACGGATTATGAAAAGCTATGGAATTGATGACCATGGCAAGGTTAGAAAGCAAGGATCGGCCGGTATTGATGAGCCTAGATTGATGATCACTGATCATGTAATTAATGAAAGAACAACACCTTGAGACAATATACAGCCAATCTTCGTCTTGTCTCTGGGTTACCATTCTGAAGGTCAGATATAATTGAATGATGAACATCCTCTTTCTGCAAATCAAACACCATATTGCCAAAAACATCAGAATGGCTGTAATATAGAAGGAAAAAAACAAGACATGGATAGTTTAATACGCATCATCAAAAAAAGATAATAAAAGAACGACTATGATACATGAAAATGATTTGATGTCAAGACAATGCAGATTAATTTTATTTGTTCCTATTTTCTCTTTTGGTTGTTTTTTTATCTTCATTTTGTTTCATCTATTATTTAAAATAATTTGTGTTGCCTAGGAAATATGATGATCATATTACTTCATGGCTCCAGTTTTCCAACCATGCAAACAAAGATCAACTTGTGAATACTATGTAGAGCAGAAAGCTTTGCAAGATCCATGCAGTGGAGGACTTCCACCAGATGATGTAAGCATCTAGCAAAAACATAAAGTAAGATTGTAAAAAAGGTGGCATCATAAACTATTTGTACAAACTCAGGTCAACCCAGTTACAATGTTGGATGCCATTAAAAATCATCTGCTTCTTAAATTCTGTCAGTGTTCACTACTGTTGGCTGACAAAGTGGTTATTTGGTTACCAACTAAGGTACTATGCATGTAAGTGTGTGCAAGAGATATAATGCATCTCCAAAGAACTGGTGGCTAGTTGGATTTGGAATGAGATGTCTATATATCCCTTACATAAAGCGTGTTTATGCATTAACCATCTAAGTACAAGCAAAATTATAGTTGTACACATGTACTACCACTGATAGGATGGATACAAGCATTAAATACACAGAATAGAAGATTACTAGCGAATTTGAGAAAATGTTCTGAACCCTTAATATTGATTTCTCACAACGAATGAATGAAATACAAGGAAATCCCTATCCACAATACGAGTGTATTAACAAAACATAATATAAAAAAATGCATGATCCTACCTGCTCATTAAGAAAGTGTGCTGAAACAGAATTCAGCGAATACGAGCTTAATTTATAATCCCTTTGCATAGCCTGCAAACATTAAGACATGTAACTAAAACTTCTAGTAATCACTCTACATCCACTTACTAGTTCAATACATTGTATAGATGAAATGACCTGAAGTAAATCAAATTGAACTCTCCCTTCCAGTGTAACTTCTTTGCTTTCCCTTGTACCATACTGTCTGTGACAATGATAATCGGCAAAATTCAGCATCATGTAGAACTTTGTTTAGTACAACTGTGCAAAAACTTCCCAATCTTCAACAAATTATATATTTCATAACCACATAGGAGTACACCAAATCAACAGCAAATAAGAATATACAATTACCGTGACAAAGACAGTGAGGGGCTAGTAGGTGTGGTCTCCCTCTACAATTTTTCTAGTAAATAAAGGTGTTCAATGAATTTAGTATAAAATCATAAAACTAAAGAATTTATAGCTCTAAGAGTAGCATAGTCATAAACTTATGTGATGCAATATCGTCCTACAAAAGTTTTGGAAGTCGTAAGAATCACACTACTTGTCTGCATTCATTTGTGACAAGGAGTGGGGGGAAGGGGGGAGAAAATCAATGCAACATGAGCATGTCAAAACTCATTCAGAACCAACTGAAAGTTAGTGAGCAGCGTGCGGTAAAAGAGAGGAAAAATAGCAATTATATCAATTCGGTCTATGACTCAAATGGAATCTATGCTTATGGGGATGATGTTGCTACTGTCTTTGTTGATCATTTCCAGGAACTTCTTGGTGGAAGGGATCAGTCTATTGATCCTTACTTGCAACTTGACTGGTTTGAAAAGAAACTGTCTCTCTCGGAATTCCTTCATATGATTAGGCCGATTACTAATGATGAGATAAAATCTGCCATCATGCATATTGGTAATGACAAAGCCCGGGCTCGGATGGATTCTCTTCCAAATTTTTAAGGCAGCATGGAGTATTGTTGGACGTGATGTGGAGATAGCAGTTCATAATTTCTTCTTTTTGGTACATCTTTTAAAGGAGCTCAATCACACTCTTCTTTGTCTAATCCCTAAGGTCCCGATGCTTTAAGGTAACAGATTTTCGACCTATAGCTTGTTGCACGGTCCTTTATAAATGCATAAGCAAAATCATCTCAGACAGAATGAAGGACTTTTTAGATCAGATTGTCAGCTCTACCCAATCGGCTTTTATTCTGGGTAGACGTATATCTGAAATATCCTTATGGTTCATGAATTGGTTGTGGGTTATCAACGTGGCTCTGGTCCTCCTCGATGTGCGTTCAAAATTGATATCCCGAAAGCATGACACTGTTGATTGGAGGTATATTCTTCATATGTTACATGGTTTCGGTTTTCACCCTATTTTTATTAGATGGATCCGGGAAATGTTATACACTACCTCTTTTTCGGTTGTTGTTAATGGTGGAGTGGAACGGAGAGCTTCTTTATGGGTGGTAGTGGTATCAGGCAAGGTGATCCCATATCGCCTTATCTTTTTACCATTGTCTTGGATGGCTTCTCTATAATCCTTAAACATTGTATTCAGGAAGCTAATCAGTTTGGTTATCATAAAGGTTGTCATGAATTAGAGTTGACTCATTTCTACTTTGCTGACGACCTCTTTGTTTTTACTCGAGGAGATACGGATTCTGTTGAATTGTTGAAGAGAGCCCTTGATCTTTTTAGAAAACGATCGGGTCTCTCACCGAGCCTTGAAAAGAGCGAAATCTTCTTTGGGAATGTGCTGGATGATGTGAAAGTTGCTATTCGTGGGTGTCTTCCATTCCGACCTAGGGTTTTCCCGATTCGCTATTTGGGGGTCCCTCTCTCTCCAGTTTGGCTTAAGACAGCTGACTTTAGGCCGCTTGTTCTTAAAGTCAAACAGCGAATTCACAATTGGAAGAACAAATTTCTCTCTTTTGGTGGTAGGAGGCAGCTTATCCTATCTGTCCTTCAATCCATGCAGCTTTATTGGATGTCTGTTTTCCTTATTCCTTCAGGTGTGACCCACGAGCTTGAATCATTATTTAGAGATTTTCTTTGGTCTCAGGGGCAGAATTCCCGTGGTAAATGTCGTATTGGGTGGAATGATCTTTGCAAAACTGTTTCTTGTGGTGGGATTGGCCTCAAAAAGTTAACCCTTTGAAATCGTGCTCTCTTAACTAAGCACATTTGGGATATTATCCAACGGAGGAATTCCTTGTGGATCCGGTGGATCTACCTTCATTACCTTCCTTAACGCTCATTTTGGACGATTTCTAAACGTTCTTCTTGGTCTTGGGTGTTGTGCAAACTCCCAGATATAATACCCCAAGTTAGAAGGTTCTTTTTCATGGAAATTGGCAATGGTTTGGACACTAATGCTTGGGAGGATACTTGGCTGCCGTGTGGGCCTCTTTCTTCTCGTATTTCCTACCGGTGTATTCATGCTAGTGGATTTGATAACTCCTCGGTTAGAGATGTTATTGAAAATTTGAATGGTGTCTGGCCGACTGCCTGGACACATAGATACCCTGACTTGCTCTCCTATAATGTCCCGAGTCTACATAATCAGACTCAGGACAAAACATGGTGGATTGGTAAAAACAATTCGCTATGTGCTTTATCTGTTCGGGAGGCGTGGGATTCAATGCACACACCCCATGTTAAGGTCCCCTGCAAAGCAGTCCGGTTTCGGGGTTTCATCCCGAAACATGCGTTTTGTATGTGGCTTGCATGTCTTAATAGATTGGCCACGCAGGATTGAATTGGTATGTGGAAACATGACCCTCCAGATATGAAGTGTTCACTTTGCCTGAATCATCAGGACTCGCGCAATCAATTGTTCTTTGATTGTGACTTCTCTTTGGCGGTTTGGAGACAGGTTAAGACAGAGGTTGGTCTTAATGGCTACGCAGACTCATGGAATGCTACTCTACATGGTTTAATTATTGGAGCTAGGGGTCTAAGATCTTTGGCTCAAAAACTTTCTTTATCTGCCTTTGTGTACTTTATTTGGCAGGAGCGAAATAATAGACTCTTTAGGAATCAAAAGAGATCAGTGCAGAAGCTTGCCAACTTTATCCGGAATGCTATCCTTCAAAGGGTGGCTTGGAGGAATAGGTCCAAAAACTCTATGATGCTCAATGGTGATTCTTAATTGGTTGGTTCTTGCTGTGTTTCGGTGGTGCTACTTTTGGAGTTGGTCCTTGATCATCTTCTTTAGCTCCTAGTTTATTTTTGTTAGTCTGTTTTTTGTTTTTTTCTGGTTACTGGTGGCTTGGTTTGTTGTTTCCATGTTCTTTTGTTTTGTTGTTGGACTTTGTAGTTTTTGACCTCTTTGTTGTTTAATATATTGCCTGGAGTTTTTCCGCTCAAAAAAGAAGTTGATGAGCAGCCACATATATTGTAAAGTACAAGCCAAAGTTAGGTCTTCTGTCAAATTTGGAACTTGAGCTATATTATTATAAATGAAACTGCAGGCTCCAATGTCTTCTTAAAGGCAAACCACCCTTACAAATACACTTTAATAAAATCCAAGCATCTGTTATATCATATATGCAAATGGTTAGAGAAGTAGCTGAGGAAATAGGGGTGTCATAGTCAGTATAGAGCTTATTCGTTTTCTTGTATTTGGGCAACTTATACAAAGCCTTCCATCCCATGTACTTATCTATTATTTAATAAAAGAAACTTCTAGACATTTGCTCCAAAACTTATATTCTACTTTATATTCTTCTGCTTTTTCTCTTTTAGATATCCTTGCCTTCTTAACCAAGAATCTACCGATAGATATGTCATGAACTGCAACATTAACTTATCGCTTGTGGAATATCTCTTTTGAACATCACCAAGAACCCCATGACTCTTTGGATAACTAGTTGATAGTATATATGTTCATAATCATAGAATACCAACCAACCTACTTCAATTGTTGTTCAAAACTTCCTTGTCCAAAAGTGAAATTGAGTGAACCAAGCATCGATGCTGAAAATAGCTCAAGCTTGAAGCAAGCCTACAAAACCCTCAGTTTCCTACACATCAAACTGTAAACCCTCCCCTCCCCTGGTTTTATCCAAACCAACACTCATGCCCTTCGGGAAAAGTGTGAGAAGATGCATTCAGGAGCAGAGATATAATCAAACACAAGAAAAAACTAGAACTACAGAAATTAAGACGCAGGAGAAGATGAAGATATCGTTTTCCCATCATTAGTTGCAAGTACTAAACTATATATTCAAGCATCACCTTGAGGAAAAAGTTGTATCCTTGACACGAACCCTACTATTTCTGATGCGGCCCAGTAACGGAAACTCGGTTATTCCCAATGTCTCTGCCCTCTGTGAACCAAAATATGTATCTAGTCACTTAATAGCAAGAATTATGGACAGCATTCAATGTTGATCTTGCAATTAACAGTATATGGATAAACATGAACTGTAAACGTAAAGTACTCAAGAGTTATAATCCCAAAAAAAGAAAAGGCTGAGGATGAAGGGTTGAGTCACTGACCTGAATCAGATATGGCAAGTCAAATTTGCAAATGTTGTAACCTATTATGATATCTGGATCAATTTCACGAATAAAATCCTGAAAGGGATAGAAATATCTTCAGCTCCCCTGAATATAAATTGGTCCACAAAGTCTCAACAAAGGGGCCATTGTTGTCCAATCGAGACAAATCTGATTGCAAATACAACAAAAATATACAGAAATACTAGAACATCCTCTTCTATGTGGACTAGAACTACTTTAGAAAACTATAGTAAGAAATACATAAAATAAGAAATATCATGTCAGTTCATTAAAAACTCTGCCATTTGCATATCAACTAGTTACCTTTTGTCATAAATGTTCTTATAAACATTTTTACAGCCTACATGAATAATGGATGTCCATGAAGCAACGAATTCAGAAGCAGAACAAGTTTCCTAGAAAATCTGAGAAGAATGAACTATTCCCAGAATGTTCTGCATTTATAATTATGGGAATGTGAACTTCAAGACTTCAGACTTCTATACAGAAAGATGCATGCCAACTTCTAAATAAAGAGTAGCCAAATTCAATACAGGCTTGCAGCATGATTGCACCTCTTCACATCTCCAAGCGGAGCAGTGTACAAACGTACTCTTAAACTGGTCTATTGTGCAGTTCACCAGTTCCCATGATCAGAAAAGTAACATATAACTCAAACAAATTGGAGACATTTGAGGACTAGTTGACCTCAAATAACTAACACCAAATATAGTTATTCTAATTGAAGTTAAAATGATATCTTGATTGTAAATAAACTACCAGAATATTACCCTCCAAGCCAGCAAAACCTCTCTCTCTGTGTCAAATGACATCACATCAACACCGACTATTGGCGAACATGACTTTAGGGTCATGACATTTCTCACAAATGGCTGTTCCTCTCCCTGAAGTGTGACCAGATTTGCAATCTACAAAAGAGGTAAGAAGAATGTAATCAGGAACTCAACATCAACTTTGTTCATTCGTTGAATGGTTTTGCTAAGCAAATTACTAACAAAAATATATGAATCAACCTGAATAACAGGATCATGCGTAGGCTCAGGAAAAAGGCCTTTACGACCAGCACACTCAATGTCAAAACTTAATATGCGAAATGGAGCCATTTTGGAAAATTCTCCTTCTGGAACATGGCTAGTCAGTTCAGAATAACTATATTCTTTGTCAAGGAACTCGATAATATAATTCAGTGAAGCTGAACACATACAAATTAGAGGCTTATATAAAGAAGATTATGGGCTATCATTGCTTGAATGAGGATACAGGCAGTCAAACTCTAACTGAGAGTATGAAAGATTCCTTGCTGTCTTCTTGTATTTGTGGGCTGGAACTTCAATCCAATTGCCCCCAACGATTTTGCAATCAATCATGAAGCGAAGAACAAAAAGAACATTACTCTCATATGTCATGAAGCTTTTCATACCAAGACCATCAATTTGTATCCCTTTGTCAAGAATTCCTGTCAAGATTACATAGGGTGTTTGTAAACAATATGAGATGATCAAAAGAATTGGTAAAGGGGACAGAACCCCAAGCAAAATAATATAAGATGATCAAACTGATTGTAACAAAAGTAGATTCGGGACTATCCAACATGCACTGCAACCACTGAGACAGTAATAAGCCAAAATGCAATGTAAAGAATAACATTCAAACTAACCGAAAAGTGCATAAGAATATACCAATCACTTAGTTTTCTAGCCATCTTACTTTTACTTCCCTTGCAAACCAACTGTTGTACTTCTAAAATGCAAAATAAATAATAAATAAATAAAACACTAAAGCATGCTGAAGTGATCGAACATAAGCAACTTCCAATGGTTAGTTTGCATTGAAACTATGAGTACCACGTTTGTAATTGCTTGTTTGGCAAACTTTGGTGTCTTTTTACATTTTAAGAAGTACAATGGTTACTTGAAACAAAACAACAAGTATAATGGTAAGAAAACTCTATTACTGAAAATAATAGAGGATAATATACCTTAAAATGGAATTATGCAAAGCTCAAAGCATGCAGATTTTGAGATACTAACTATTATAAATAAAAACCTTTATAGTTTTGCAAATAGATGAAACTTTAGCAGGACCACAGGAGTATGTCACACTTTACCTCGGCAACTAGAAACCATTGTCGGCAATGCAACAATAATTTTAAGGAAGGGCTGAGAACTATGCTGCTGGTAGTACATAATGCTCTTCTTTTGAACTAGTTCTATACGGAGAATGAACTTAGGAACCTTATTGTTCCTGTTGACTTCTCTCATCCTCCCCTACAGGAAATTGAAAACATGTGCATTCTATTTCAGAACATTCAGTACACAATGCACAAATACAACACCCTCGCTACAAATTCTTATAAGAAAAATAACTCGATCAGAAAATGAAGATACCTCAAGAATTTGATGGAACCGAGATATATCATCAGGGCCCATTCCAGGAGGACAGCTAATATAAAAGTATGGTTCAAATCCATGAACATTACAGCATACACTATTTCCTAATCACAGACCAAGTGTTAGATCACAGGAGAGAGTTTCATCCCAAAGATATAAATAAATAATAATAGCACTTGCAATAAAATACTTGTATATACACAAGCAACCTTGCACCAGAAAAGTTACTCATCTCCAAAAAACCTTTAGTGTGTATTAAAAACGTTTTGAGGCATAGATCCAGATGCGTCAACAGAAAAATTATGCATATGGCAATTATTGAGCAATCCTGCCTGTCCTCTTTCTAAATTTACTAGTCACAGCACCTAGCAGCTATAGAAACTTGATAGTTAGAGAATCAACAACTTTTCCTCACCCCCAACAACAAAAAAACATAATAATAATCATTATAATAATGACAATGCTGATGAAAATACATTCTTTCTATAACAAATAAGAGTGATATCTGTATAACAGAAGTTATAATAATATAGTACAGTAATACCATCAGAGGAGTGTTTTCAATCAGTGGCAAAAAAAAAAAAAGGATAAAGAAATACCTTCCTTGGTTACACCAAATATTCTGATAATAGCAGCAGAGCCAGCTGAGGTAGGAATCAATTCTTTGTGACTCTCTCCAATCACGTAATCAATCTCCAATTGCTGAAAAACTAGATACCAACCATGAAAGTAATTCCCAAGGTTAAGGAAAGAGAGCAATGGAATGACAAAACTGACCACTTCCAATTAGAGAGCTTAGTAACAAAAAATCACTCATGTTTTGATGTTCTGGTGGCCCAGCAGTGATGTATGAAAACAAGCCATCATCACAAAGTGAAGTTCTATCACGGCTCCTTAGAAACTACAAGCAACAAATACATATTGTTCGACACCAAGTTCTTTTTTAAAAGCTAATAAGTTTGAACCTGGGGAAAACAAGCAACAAATACATATTGTTCAGTATCCTATAAGATTGTAGCAATAAATTACTTCTGATCTCAAGGTGAGCTTGGCCTGAGGATAATAGCAAAAATGATCATTTCATTTTGTTGCATTGCATTTAGAGATGTTATGAATCTCTCATGCATATAGGCAGGGGCGGCCTATTAGGAGCTGAGCGGGTCCCATGCAACCGCTCAACTGATTTTCGCAAGTAAAATTTATTTTGGGGTATTAAAGGTGCACCCACTAAACTTTGGGCAGCTCCAGGATATTATAAAATACAAGGAACATCAACCAAAAAACTGAAAAAGTCCCTCAAAATCAACCATAAAACTTATAGAAATCCTTCGAAATCAACCAAAAAACTTGTAAAAATCCTTCGAAATCAAACAAAAAACTTAAAGAATTCCCTCGAAATCAACCAAAAAACTTAAAAAAGTCCCTCAAAATCAACCAAAAACTTAAAGAATCTATCGAAACGGCAAAATTTGGCTAAAACACATCGGGCGACTTTGCGGGCCTTTGATCCACCTTAAAGGTGCAACTGCTCCGCAAAAATCCTAGGTCCGCCATTGCATATAGGGATTCTCCACATATAGATTCTAATGTTAGAGCAATAAATTCATGACGCAAACCTCCATATAAAAAATGTATACCTTTTGGGACCTTTTTGTGAGGGCTACATTTTAGTTCTTAATGTCATATCTATTACTTTTGAAACAAAAGTTTGAAATAGATATGGGTTTCAAACAAATATTGCAACATGTTACAATTTTTTCTATTACATTATGTGATACTCAAACATCAAATGACAGGAATCAAAAATTAAGAACTCGATTGTAAGAAAATAAGAACAAGGAAAATAGTTGCTAGTTGGTATTCATACTATTTAAGGAACAAAATCAAAAGAATAACCACCGTACGGTAAACCCTTTTGCCCAAGCTACTGATAGCCGAATTCACTAAAATAGAAAGTAAATCTCTCTTCCCATTGCTCCACCAACAAGAGAAAATATATTATTCCCTCCACTTTCTCACTCTTCAGTCCTAACAACTTGCTCCTATTTCCCCCTACACGTGTCCCCCTCTAAACCTCCTTCTAGAATAAACTTTCCAAGCTTTAGGTCCATTTGGTTGTTGATCCAATAAGTGATTCGTAGCACTTTCGCTATCAATACCGACCTCATGAAGTGCAAGCTTGTCAAGCCTGAAGGAAATTGACTTTGAATGGAATAGACATCCTCCCAAGTAGCATCTTCAATAGTTCCCTGCAGCCATTGGATCAACCATCGTGATATTGGCTCCCCGTTTTCATAAATTTCTCGAGTACCCAAACATTTTTAGGGAGTGGAGAGACTACAGAATTTGTCTCGAGGCCAAGAGGTAGGGAGGCTTTCAACTGGACTGTTTCCCGGAGCTTTTTTAAGGAGTGATACATGGAAAACGGGATGGACTTCAGCGGACTCGGGCAGCTGGAGTTTATAGGCAATTTCCCCAACTCTAGCAACAAACAAGGAATGGCCCAGAAAATCGAGCAAATAACTTCTGATTAATCCTACGTACCACAGTTTGTTGACGATGAGGACGCAGTTTGAGAAACACCCAATCCCCTACCATAAGCTCAATATCCCGACGATGCTTGTCAGTTGTAGCTTTCATGTGTGTGTGGGCACGAACCAAATGATACTTAAGTTGTTTAATTGCTTCGTCTAGATCCAGGAGATTGCGCAAGACAACTTCACAACGCACTTCCCCAGGAACAAATTGAAACTAAGTTGGAGGGGGTATGCCATAAACGACTTCGAAAGGAGTAGTGTTGGTGGATACATGGTAGGACGTATTATGCCAAAATTATGCCTAGGGTTACCAAAATGGCCACGTTTTTTGGTTGGTCCATAGCAAAGCATCTCAGGTAGGTTTCCAAGCTCCGGTTAACCACCTCCGTCTGTCCATCACAGGATGGTATGCTGAGCTGAATTTAAGGGTGCTGCCTTGCAAAAAGAAAAGTTCTTGCCAAAATTTGCTCAGAAATAATGGATCACGGTCACTCAAAACAGATTTTGGTATCCCATGCAATTTGATGACTTGACGAAGAAAGATTTCAGCTACAGTGCGAGCCAAGAATCGGTGTTTAAAGAAATAAAATGACAATATTTTGAGAGCCTATCGACCACAACCATCACTGGTTCGAAGCCCTTGGATTTTGATCCAATAAGTGATCTGTAGCACCTTCCCTATCAGTTGTGTTGGGGAACAAGTTGCATCAAGGTCGCATACATAAATAGGTAAAAATGGAACCGGGCAACCTTTATTATGCAACCTAAAGTGGCTTGTGTGGGTAGCATGACTCAGGTAACGAGATAAATCACAAATTAAGGCTCATTTCTTGTGGGAGATCATTTCTACACTTAGCGCAAACACATTGGTCGTCTCCCGATCTCCCCTCTCAATTACTAAAGTAGATAAGTTTAGATGCTTACATTTGGAGCTTGTAACCATTTAAGCACGCATTTCCTAGTAACTTACTGCTTGTTGGATATAATACATCATATAGGTTTAGGGGGAGAATGTACACAGCTATAACGGCGTTGAACCTTGTTGTACACTTGAGTGTCATTACATTGTTGCGTTATTTACTTGATGTTATTGTTTTGAAACACCCTATATCGTTCCGATCATTTTGTTCCCGCATTTAGATTGTTGGGTCGTTTACACATTTTGGGTATTCATGACATTTGTCTGTCAGCTTTGGAAAAGTCCCAACAAATGATATCAAAGATAAAGGTTTACCAATATATTCTATTAGGTGTATTTGGATCTACTCATTTTTTTATTTGGGTAGAAATTTGTTGTTTTCACACCGGTGTTACTCCAAAAAGCAATGTTTCGAGTGCAAAATACTAGTCAACCTTCGCTTGTTATAGGATCCATTGTTGCACTTCGTGCATCATTGTTCATTTCGAATTGGAACGCCAATAGCAAATATGGAAATTGCAATGGAAAGAAAAAGCCATTTTGGAGGACAACTGTTGTCTCAAGGTTGTATATGCTTTGAAGGATTTGGATCTCAACACGCCGGCATAAAAGATACTAGAGATGAAGCATTCGGCCAAGCCAAGACCTTAGATAGTTATGCGTAACAATGTGATATCTGAAGTCAATTTTGAGGTTACTATTGCAGGTATTTGGAGAAGGCTCGAGGAGCTTTATATTATCAAGTCCTTTGATTTTGATAAGACCCTCTTTTCGTTCATGATGCAAGAAGGATCAATCGTTAAGCAACACATGACTACTTTCAATGATTTGTTGATGCAAATGAAGGTTGTCGATTTGAAGGTAAAGAACGAGCAGTTGGCAATGATTATGTTGTTGTCAACTTCGAACTCGTACAATGGGTTTGCCAACAACCATTTCTATCAAGATGACAAAGTCATTCAAAGGACTATCAATGGGATCAATTATAAAAACTCACTTGTATTCAAGAAATACAAAAACAAAGAAATTCCACAATCAAACTACCAAAATAGAATGAGCTAGATATCTAGGCTCTAAATGATATTTTTGTAGTAAAGCTAGGACTTGGGGTTCTTATTGATCTAACTCATAGAAATTCCATCCAATAAAACAAAAGAATTATAAGTCTCTAGCATAATAGATAAAATCACCGCATATGCAGCCATTGCAACACTGATTAAAGGAGTCGCTCATATATAGGCGTGATAACTTGTCATTTTCGGATGTGAATATGGTATCTATGACTGAGAAAGAAAATAAAGACGATAAACTTGGACTCGCAGGACAACAATAGTTCCCAAGGCCTATCAGTGGAAAGAGATGCCTCATTTAAGTCATCTAAAGGTGTTCCATTTTGCAGAAGCCCAATTCGAGGAGCAATTCAAGAGGTAGGTTATAACCATTGCTTGATACTCAGGCTCGGTTGAGTGTTTGAAGTCAAAGAAGAAGCATGAGACAAAGATACTTTATTGTTCCTTGTAAACAATGAGGCTCTTTAGGCAACAACCAATCCTCCATTTTGGGGTGAGTCGTTTGACACACATTGGGTCGTTTACTCAACGTACGATGTATAGTAAGGGAAATGATATTTGTTTGGGTTTAGTCTTGTGTGCATCCATTTGGATCTCTATTTGTTTTCAGTCTGGACAATTAGTCATTAGCATCACATTTGCGTTGTTTGCCAACAATTGCCTACTATGGTTTGGGGGTAGCTTGGGGCCATAGTCACTTTGAGGGGTTAAAGAATCTGAACCACACGTTCTTCCATTGAATAAAACCTGTTTTTGGTCACTATGTTCACATGACGGGTGGGTGATAACTTTAGCAACTTGAGCAACTGCGGCGACTTCTAGGTTTGGAGGTGTCTATGGGTATTTGTGTGGTGTAGCTGAACACGTTGTATGCGAGCTACTAGGTAGCCTACTACGTCGGTGGCGTAATATAATTTGTGATGGTAGCAACAGTTTGGATCTTGGCTCTTTGGGGATCTTGTGTTAGTTCCACAAGGAGACATACCAATTATTTCTAGATTAACTTCAATCATGGGATCGGCTAACAGTGGAGTACGTGTTTTCCAATATTTTGCAGCAACACAAAGGCATTTCGATTTTGACTTGTTAAGCTCACACTCGTGTCTAGGCTCATTCGTGGGGTAAGAAGTTTCCACATTTTGCGGCAATGGAGGTACATGTTGATTTGCTTGGTATGCTCATTATGTCTACAAGGCTCGTATGTAAGGTATTTGCATCGTCATGCTCAAAGTGGTGTCTTCCAAGACACACTCATAGGGTGATGGTGTATCTGTATCAAGATAAAGTATCGTATAAGGTGAAGTCCGACTTTCTTCGATGTTCAACAGTTGTGGTGTCAAGTTTGAACCTCTTCGTTAGGCAGTTACTTTGGGAGTTAGCAACTCCATTCGTGTCCATCAAGGATACATGTATCAAGATGGGCCTTTGGTTGGATCAAGATGGGGCATTGGGTTTGGCAATTGATTTCATGGTCACCTAGTAAGTGGACTAGGACGATGGTTTGTGGATGAGGTAGAGTACTTCGTTGAGACCTTTTTGGGTGCCATTTGTTCAGCTCTTTTGAAATAGTGTTGGTTCTATCGTTAATAGGTGATGACCACGTTGAAGCTCGTTGACAGGTGAGCAATTTGGATGTCGTTTGTATCTCAGAGTTGTGGCTGTTGAGTATCAATGAGAAATGTGAAATTTATATTAGGTCACATACCAAAAGGGGAGGTATTGTACAAGTTTGGCACCCTAGGCTGACAACGACCTCTGGTCACTAGTAGAATAGTAGTAACTAGTAGAAGTAGAACATTGCCGCGTTTATATGCGACCTCAAGTGGCTGGCAAAGTTAGCATGATAAGTGTTCCTTTTGGTTTCCGCATTTCAGTTGTTGGGTCGCTTACACACACATCGGCTGTTTCTGACATTTGTGTGCCAGCTTTGGAAAAATCACAACATTTTCCACAAGAAGTTCAAAATATAGATCATTTTTTATATAAAAATTAAGGTGTACCTCTTGCTTCGGAATATAAGTGCACAGATAACTGATCATCGACGCTGAATAGCAATTTTGGAAATATTACGTGCCCGATGCTTGTAGTAGGTACAATTGCACCTTTCATCGATGATTTTTTTCGTTTAAATAATTCCTAAATTAACTATTCCTTTTCAAACAATCTGCTTGAACCCTAATGAATCGCAAAACCCTAGAAATTTATGTGAAGCAACAGCAACAGTGGTGAAATTACCTATCTTCTCTGACTGAGACTGGTACCCCGTAGATAATACTGGCCGTTTCCATTTCTCAAGGCGAGTTGCGAGGGCTTCCCGATCTTCCATATCGCGGAGGATGAGTTCATCTTCGTCAACAAGGTTTTCTTCAAGGAATACATCCTCGTCCATGTCTTCCTCTTCGATAGCCACCTCCGTCGCTTGGTGCTTCGGTGGTTGTGGCGGCACGGGTGGTTGCTGCGCCGGCCTCTTCCTGCCGTTGCCCTTGTTCATGGTTGTGGAGACGAGACTGTGTGGGGTGGCGGGTTCGAAGTTAAGAGTGAAAATGGGCGGGGAAAAGAGTGTAATTGCCGCCATTTTGAAGGGTGTTTATAATGAATGCAAGTCATGTGCATGTCACGTGTTCATTACCCAATCAACTTACCATATATCTATATTTACTAGTTGTGTACCCATACAATGGGATGTAAAAAACTCATTAAGATTATTCAATTTTGTGATATCAATTTGCTTAAAGATGTAAGAGAGCCCATTACATTTGTATCTAATTTAGATTCAAATATACATTCATCCAAAATGTTGGTGTTAGTAGGTTCTATAATTATTCATAAACTCAATCACAACTCGAATGACTGGAGCGGTGGTGCAAGATACTCAACCAGAATCACAACTCATCTCAAATATATTGAATCATAGAAATCCTTAAAAGCAAATGGGTTTGTTAATGTATACAAATACTGTAAATGCAGATCCGGAGCTCCGAAATGTCAACCTTTAAAATAAGCAGCTAGTTCAAACCCTAGTTGTAAAATGGAGAAGCCAAAGGAAGACATTTATACAAGTGCAAAATGTGCGGAAAGGTGTCGGTACGACCGGAGGAGAGACGATGAGGAACGACGGAAAGGTGTCGGTACGACCGGAGGAGAGACGGTGAGCAAAATGAGGCATCAAACATGCTGTAATTGTGTTCATATTGATGAAAATTGTGATCATGCACTTGAGTGTTCTTCAATATTTGACTCCCTCTCAAACCATTAACTCTCACTTCTTCGTTCGAGTGTCCATCTAAACACATTTGTGATCTGCATCCATTCAAATTTAATTATCAATAATGAATTATTATTATCAACTACTATATATCTTGTTCGTTAACATCCATACCTATGTGCACCCAAACAACTTGACCATTTTCAATGATACACAACTATCTACAATCAATCTCAAGGCCTCATTCGTCATATTACGGCACAAAGATAAATCCAAACTTAACAAATTTCTTGCATGTTTCACAAGCGATAAAGCAGTGTGGTGCCCAACCTGAAAAACAATAAAGAAACCAACCAACCAACCCATTTATATATCTATATATAACCCATACAAATATGATGAACAACTGAAACATGTTAATGTAATGGTTGTTAAAAGAATGTAACCTCATCAACATGATTAAGCGACAGTTCCTTCAAAGATTCTCCACAGGCTTCAATGTATGCAGCTACTGCTTCATCACTATCACGTTATTGGATAATTATCAGCTATCTTATAAACCGAAACCATGCATGGTAATAGAAGAAAAACAATCAAATAAGCACATAGTTACAGTGTACCATATTTAATTGTGTGATTGTAGAATAATAAATCCAACCACCTTAATCTGATCAAAACAAAAACTGATATAGAGCAGCACCTGTTGAAACCAGAACATAATCATGTAGGAACATCTAAAGCATAGACACCATCCTAGAATAATAAAAGTGAATCGATGATTAGCAAAATTAAATTACCTGGGTCGACCGTGAATGGATGAGAATTGGTAGAGAAATTATAAAGATTCATGCCCATCATTATGATCAAGTTTAATTCACTATATGCAAGCAATTCCTAACAATGATATAAACCGAGAAATTCTAACAATGATATAAACACATAAATTCAAGAATATAACTCAAATGATATATTAATATAAAAAATAAACAAAAGACAGCAGAACCATGAAAACCATTTACCCATTATCCTAAATCTGAGAATTAACTCAAACTACCGATCAATCTCTGTTCTATCTATATTCAAAGCAAACTTATAATCAACTTATACTTGGCACAACAACAGACGTTAAGCAATCATCAAACAAACATAAATCCTTCATCGAGGAATCTCTCTTAGACGTATTATCAAACATGTAGAAGAAATAATAATAAAGAAGCATAAATGATCAGAAAGTAGATACCTTTATTCATACTCTTGCATTCGAAGAAACAAAGCACAAATGATGATGGAAATGGCAGTATCCCACCAATAACCATATATTAAATCTTTCAATATTCTAAGCTCAATCTCAATCTCCTGTCAAAAGCCACAAATGATGAAACAACATTTAAATCGAAGTTTGGCCCATAAAAGAACATGTGAAAAAGATATATGTGCAAAAAAATCCATTGAACCGGGACTTCTAATGATACAAAATTGAAAGAAAAGAAACTCCAAAATGCTGCAAAATCGAACTAACAAACCCAACGTCGAAGAAAGAAAATAAAAAAAAGTGCAAAATCGAAAAAGAAACCCATACCTCAAATCGATACCTCAAATTGATAGGAAGAGTACGAATCGAGAAACTACACAAAACGACAAAAAATTTAGAGTTAATGTTAGGACCTGTAAATTCAGCTTTGATATTTGAACTCTTACTCTGAATGATCTCTAGGACAATTACAGTGCAGCGGAAACAATGATAAGAACAAAACAGAGTAATTAACCAAGAACACACAGATTAATATGAAGAAGATGAACGTAATAGAATAGCTTCAAAGGTTTTTTCAATTGATTGAAAATATAGACAATTACAATACGGAAGCACACTGAATTACAAAGGCCTAAGCTGCTATTTATACTAGTTTCTCACGACCTTTCTGACATGACCTAGACGTGTGAAATCATCCAAGCCATCCAAATAAAGTCGATTAAAGACCTAGTCACGTGAGAAGCACGTGCAGTTAACAACATTTGAAAAACAGCAGAACAGGATCTTCACAGAAGACGAATCCGCAGACCCTCTGTGAGCCATCTCAGAGGCTCTGCTGTAGAAAACTTGTAGGTTCTTATTGCCAGAGGACCATTTCCAGAACCTCTGTGAGAGACAACAGAGATTCTGTCATTCTTGACTTGCACGATCAAACAACTTCTGTTGCTGGTCCTCTATTGTCTTCTGTGGAAGATACCCTTCTGTCAACACTTGCAGAAGACTTTTTCATACTTTTACATTAAGTAAATATTAGAGCTAACAATCTTCCTCTAAGTATGAAAAAGTAAAATTGGAAAATTGAATGCAAGAACTGACTAATTGAAAGAATTACAAGAGGAGATTAAACTCATCCTCTGAAAAGAATTACATAAAATTGAAAGAATTACAAAATTGTTGCTCAGGCCAATACTATTATAGAAGATTAGTCCACAGCAGAGTCTAGATAGTCGTCTATGGCAAACTGCAGATCTGACTTGATGGTTCTGTAGACCTTGAATATCCACTCTCTGAAGGAGACTTGAACTTTAATTGCTTCCAGAATACCAGACACTTCATCCGCCCTTAGATGCCCTATGTGCACCTCTGTTGCGACTTGGTTGAACACCCACTCAAGAGTCTCTATCGCATATTTGTTCACCTCTGTTGGATCAAAGAACCTTAGAATGTCATCCTTGTCCAAGAATACAAACCCAAAGACGGGATTATGGATAATAGTGTTGGGATGACATCTAAGTAGCCAACTTGGCCTGTTCTTTGGAGGGGAAATCTTCAATTCTATTTGGGCCAACCTCATCGCGATATCGAAGTCCTTCTGGCTGTAGTATTTTACTTGAGCGCGCATCACCTCAATCAGCCTTCTGAGGGAAATTGAATAGCTTGACCTCCTCTCCATGTATTTGTTAAGAATTTTGTGCAAGAAGATAAGGTCAAATACACAGAGGTTGTGGAGGTCAGCATCTGTGAACGTGTATAGGTTGCCGTCATCCCTCTTCACCACATATTGAGCATAAAGCACGGTCTTCTTCAGCATAGTCCTTGGAGATATTGTTTCAAGGGAAGTTATCACGTGCTCTGAGAAGACCTGCTCACGTGGCCTTGTAAGTTTTGAGAAGTGAAACTTCGCAGCTGCAGAGGGTATACCTGTAAGCTCTGGATTGTAAGGGGGCTCTGTGTCCATGGCAGAGTAACGCCACTGCAGAATCTCCTCTACAGTGGTTACGGGCTCTGTGCGTACTTGTTGCGTAGGAATTTTGCTCATCGATTCAAGAATTTCAGAGACCCTTCCTACTGTGGCGGATTCTGGAATTCTGGTTTATTCTTCTTCTAGTATCGGCCTCTGGGTGGACCCCTCTACTAGGATAGGTTTGATAGTTCCTGACAGAGCGTCGAACGTACCCGTGGACGTTTCCTCCTTCGCCATTTTGGAGGATGAGCCTTCTCCAGCTCTGGGGATAGGGGCTTTGCCCTTTCTTGCCTTTGCCTCTGCCAAAGACATGTTTAAAGCTTGAACGAGTTCTAGGTCATCATACTCTTCTTCATTTATCTCTTCTGGCATTTCAGAGCTCGACCCCCTCTGTGGCGACTCCTCTACAGCTTTACCCTTGCCTTTCCCCTTAGGCTCTGGTGCTTTGTCTTTTGAGAACAGGGCAGGTGCAGAGTCCACTATCTTTAGTGGTTTGGCAGAGGTCGTCTTCTTAGGCTCTTCAGCTTTCTTCTCTGTCTTCTTTTCCCCCTCATGACGATCATGGTCATCACCTCCTTGATCGTCATGGATTTTGGTGGCTTCTGTTTTGCAAGTAACAAGGGGAGCCTTCTTCAATCGCCTTAGGATTCTGGTAGCCGCCTTCTCCATTTTCTCGATCACCAACTCAGCATTCACAGAAGCGTTGTTTATGTCGATCTCTGAGGCCCACTTCATTTTAGAGAGGCTGCGATAGATTTCGCTTCTGAAGGAGTCACCCTCTTTGACGAGCTTTGAGGTGCAGTCTCTAATTGATTGGTTGGAAGCTCGGGCTTCTTTGAGGAGTTGGTCTGTATATTTGCGCACAAGCTCTCTAGGGCTTCAACCATTGCATCTAGCTCTCTGCGAGTGGCTAGATGGTTGATGTTTGCCCTGGAGGATTTGGAGTCAATGCCGTAGGTGACCGCAGAGGAGAACATGCCTTTGATCTCGTCTTTGAAGGTAGAGTAGTCTGTGTAGCCGGCGGAGATGAAATCAGCAGCAAACTGGGCGGCTACCTCTGATAACTTTGTCTTCAGCTTCTGGATTGAAGAAGGGTTTAGTGACAGAGCACTGAAGGCTTCTGCGAGTTCGTCTTTATGAAGGACAGAGCTCTGAAGGGCTGAAAGAGTCGCCTTGAGTTCTGAAGTTGTAGATGTCAACTCCTTCAGAGCCTCTRTGATTGGAGCAAACGCCTCTGTCGATGGTTGAGAGGTGAACAAGCTTTTCAACTCGTCCAACCTCTGGAATACTGCTGTGGCGAAGGTTTCTAACTCCCCCTTCGTCAAATAGGCATCCTTGGAACCTAGATCACCAACACATGGTGACCTAGTAGCCTCGGAGTGTGAGGCGACTTGTGAATTCAGCTTTGGTATTTAAACTCTTACTCTGAATGATCTCTAGGACGATTACAGTGCAGCGGAAACAATGATAAGAACAAAACAGAGTAATTAACCAAGAACACACAGATTAATATGAAGAAGATAAATGCAATAGAATAGCTTCAAAGGTTTTTTCAATTGATTGAAAATATAGACGATTACAATACGGAAACACATTGAATTACAAAGGACTAAGCTGCTATTTATACTAGTTCCTAACGACCTTTCTGACATGACCTAGATGTGTGAAATCATCCAAGCTGTCCAAATAAAGTCGATTAAAGACCTAGTCACGTGAGAAGCACGTGCAACTAACAACCTTTGAAAAACAGCAGAACAGGATCTTCACAGAAGACGAATCCGCAGACCCTCTGTGAGCCATCTCAGAGGCTCTGCTGTAGAAGACTTGTAGGTTCTTATTRCCAGAGGACCATTTTCCAGAACCTCTGTGAGAGACAACAGAGGTTCTGTCATTCTTGACTTGCACGATCAAACAGCTTCTGTTGGTGGTCCTCTGTTGTCTTCTGTGGAAGATACCCTTCTGTCAACACTTGCAGAAAACTTTTTCATACTTTTACATTAAGTAAATATTAGAGCTAACAGTTAACAAGAGTATGAATCGATAAAAAACTACACAAAACCATCAATTGAAGATTTACCTGAATCAAGAGTATCAAGCAAGAGCATGAAATGATATAGGATGAATCGAGAGTATGGAGCGACATAAGAAGACTGAGAGCGATACGCACCATTAAAAAACCCTGTATCGAGAGAATGAAGCGTCGTCTTGGAGGCCTCAATCGTCTTCTTGGGCCTTCTTGGAAATCCTGCATAAGCGTGAGCGTGTAGATGGGGCTGTCAAACTGATGTGTGAAGGGTTTATGTAGTATAGAGCAGTTGTACTTTAAGCTTTTAAACTTGTATTTAAGACTTTAAGACTTTTATGAAATTTGATTTATAAGGTAGTATAGATATAGATTAAAGTTGTGTAAAACTTAAACTCAGGAAGTTACCAGCTCTTTCATACTCCCCCAAAGTCACAATAACATGAAGCAGCAGGCTCAAATTTCTCAATGGACTCAAACATCGTCGTTGGTTCTCTAAGATAACTTGAAGCAGCTTCAAAATTCATTCCCCGCATTTGTTCAGCAAATGTTCTAAGACCCAAAGCCTTGGCCAATTTCTCCCACATCCTGTCTCCAGCTCTTTCAAAGCACATTGTTGCCATTACAAAATTGTTCTCAGAGTAAAGCTGAAAAACATAAGAAGGTTGTGAATAACAAACAAGATGACATACTTAATAGCAGCATGTTTCAACCAATTAAAATAACAGTAAGAGATTAGATTTAACCTTTTTACCACGCTCTCGCCACTCTTGAGGGCTGCTTGCAACCCGCATGGCCTGTGCCACCGAATGATCGAGCTTCCTTAATTGGACCGATTGAGAGCGACGATTCTATAGAAGTGATAAATTAGGGTTTCAAGGAAGAATACTTGCAAATAGAAGCAATTCGATTTGAAGTCCTTTGCAGAAACTCCTATTAAATCTGGTATAAGGTCTTTGGAACAATAGGAAGGCTATCTAAGATTAACAGATAGGGATTGCAAATTTAAAATTTAAAGATCAGATTATGAATGATGAAGGATTATGAATGGTTGTCTTCGGGTTGGGGAAGGAGGAGAGGCGGAGATGGGGAATGAGGGATTATGAATTGTTGTCTTAGGGTTGGGGAAGGAGGAGAGGCGGAGATGGGGGATGAGGGATTATGAATATGGTATAAGAGATCATGAATCGTTGTCTTGGGGTTCGGGAAGGAGGAGAGGAGGAAATAAACTCCTTGGAAATAGAAACCTCATAAATAAAAACTATGCATTGAAAAATTGTACTTCTGGTTTATAAAGTTGTAATTAAGAGATTTTTTTAAGATTTTATGCATTAAAATGTTGTACATCATGTATTACAAGTTTTTTTAAAGACTTTATGCAAAAAAAGATAATACCTTATGCATTGAATGTTGTTTTTAAGACTTTTCTCAAATTTGATTTATAAGGTAGTATATATACATATATTAAAAAGACTAGTTACACTTATCTTGAAAATTTTAAAAGTTATTATTTATGATGCTTGATGTACATATTTTAAATCACGACGTAGGATGTGGTTATCTTCAAGATTTTCAAGATGCAACTTCCAAGCAATATTTACATCACGTTCAAGTGTATGGCACCCCTTTACTCCACCTTCCTGCAAAACCGCCCTAATTTTTCTCCCTCCCGTTTTACCATCTTCTCTCTCGCAATTCAGTTTCCCCACCTCTGCAATATCAATTTCCATGGATTTCTA
This sequence comes from Cynara cardunculus var. scolymus, assembly GCF_001531365.2. Lineage (NCBI taxonomy): Eukaryota > Viridiplantae > Streptophyta > Magnoliopsida > Asterales > Asteraceae > Cynara > Cynara cardunculus. The sequence continues at coordinate 28,545 of NW_020201170.1, read as the reverse complement.
CAAAACTCAGTTTCCATACCTATAATCAGACCAAGAAGCATCATCTTGTTGCCCAGAGAGAAAGGACGAGGAAGGGGCACATGACCAAGTTATAAATTGATTTGATTCTGGGAATCTATAGCCGCCCTTCAGTTTGTTTACCCTTATAACAATGTTGGCGATCAAATCTAGGGTGTGTCCTGTTATGGCTTTTTATGCAAGGTTTTTTTTTTTCCGGTGAATGCTCATTTTACTTGAATTGCTTGAATGGTGCCCTTACCTTTATAACTCATGTTTGGTTATTTGATGCTCTGCTCTATAAGTTTGATTAATGTTGTTGAATGTAATTTAACATGTAGATAGACGTTGTACTCAAATTTCTTGGTTGTTATTCTATTGACTATAATATAAAATGTAGATAAAAAGGTATTTTCATTGTTAGAACATTTCTTCTCCTGGAGGTTCATGTTTCTTCTCCAACTTGCTCAAGTTGTTGATTCAGTTTTCTTCTACTCTGTGTTTTCGACAGTTGGTAGTTTAGTGCTCTTTCTATAAGATTTTATCCCTTTTAACATATTTGTAGTTGTCATAACAACCTTTTATGATAAAAATGACCACATAATAAGGTGATATTTTCGGAACCGATTGGCCTTGATGTCGAGAGTTAAATATTTCATCTTCTCGCTTTTCCTTGTTGGTTTTTTTATTTGGTCTGAAACTTTCAGGTATATGTATACGGGTTCTTTTCACTACTACTGATTTCCACATGATGAAGCCAAATTAGAAGTTATAACTAAACATTGCTTGCTTGCACATATGACATATGCAAAACAAAATTATGTACACACTAAAAGTTTTTCCATTGAATAGCTACAATAGCTGCATGGATTAAATTTATGACAGAAGGTATCAACTACAAATTAGTGGGCTCAATTAATCTGTGATAATCGGGGGTTTTGGCAACAGCAGTTGAGGCAATCCTTATATGATTATTATGTGAATATAGGTGAAAATGTGTATATTTTTATGAAATAATAATATGCATATGTGAATGTACGGGTGATACATATATGCATGTATGGTAATGTGCTTACATAAATAATTATTAATAAGATGTGGGTACATATTCATGGGTGAGTATGAGAGGTTTATAATATATTAAAACCTCCACCGCCCTTTTGTGAGTTTTCTTAATATAAACTTTGCACCGCTTTGATAAAATATATATAAGTGGGATAAGATCAATCTTATCCTACTTATCTTGTTAAAAGAAAAAGGCAATGGCAGTGAGTGTGTGTTCTTGAGAAAGAATGTTGATCCCAGATCTCTCAATAACACTAATAATTAAGTTAAGAGTAACCTAATTATGTCGTGTGGATGAATAAAATGACGAACACTCAAAAACACAAATATGAATATTCAAATAATATACTTGAGTGCCGAAAGATTCACTTTATTTCAAATGATTGTGAAAAGCGTTACCAATTACAATAGGCCTAACACCTATTTATACTAGAAAGCTAAACAAGGAGATAACTATCTAGAGAGAATATCTAGCAAATCTTTTAGGAAAAGTAAAGCTTATCTAGACATGGAAAATAAATAAAACAAGATAAATCTTTGTAGAATCCAGCTGTCGATTCGTCATCTCCAGCTGTCTTTTATGTGGCTTTGTTCAACCATATCTTGATATCTTCTTCATCGTATGCCTCTGGTTGAACTGTTGTAGAAGACTCCAAGTGTTGGTAACCAGAGGGGTTATGAAGATGCTCGATTCATCGCATCTCTGGTTGTTTCATCGACCTTCTGGTTGTATTGAACACTTAGCCATTTTGCCTGGCAGTCTTCCATCGGCCTTCTGGTCCTTCACACTTGTTGTTTTTCATTACTTTTACAAATAAGAGTTATGGGGTGTATCAAAGAATTTCTGCATAAATTACTTGGAAAAGATTATGTGATTATTTGAAGGTGTTGCTGTATGATTCATCTTCAAATCTATGCATATAAGGTGAGTTTAGTTATTAAAATTCTTATATATTGATATTTGAAATATACGGATTTTTGGTTGATAATTTTATGGAAGAAAGGGAGCTGTTTTGACAGTTGATTGAGTATTAGTAATTTGGGTTTAAAACTGTTTTGATATTATAAAGAAGAATCTGTTTCTTTCAAAACAGTTGGGATGAGTATTCTATTTTGATAGAATAAATATTTTGAGATTGGAAAATGGATTAAAGAACTAATGGTTCTTGAGTTTCAAAACTTATGATATGAAACTGTTTTGAAACTGTTATTGGTTAAAAACTACAAATTTATCTATAGATTTTGATGAAGGAATAAGGGTGGCATATCAATGAGATGTGTACATTGGGATAAGAGAGGCATAACAAGGAGAGGTGTACCATGGGATAAGGGTGACATATCAAGGAGAGGTGTCCATTTGGATATAAGGGTGGCACTTGTTGTGTGTGGTTATTATCATAACTCTTATTGCTATATCCATAAGAATGTGATGATTCTGAGTCAACATTTCTTTGTGACTTGAAGACTTAGAAATATTGCTCTTATTGAAATAATAGCAATGATGCTATTGAGATGGGGAAAAAATGGTTTATGGCTAGAGAATTTAATTACCTATGCTTTTGATTAAAAATGTTGAGAAGAGTTATGTGGAACCAGAGGGGCTCTGGTTGTTCCTTGTATGGAACCAGAGGGCCTCTGGTTAATCTGTAACCTCGACTAGAAGAATTTTGGGTTGATCTTAAGGGTCAACCAAAAGACCTTTGGTTATGATAAAAGCTCTTAATTTTTATTTTCAAACCTTTATTTAGAACCAGAAGCTCTGCATATGCTATGCAGAGGTTCTGTATCTGAAATTATAAATTTGTTAACTTATAAAACTATTTTATACTTCTTTCTCTTATTCAAACTTAGAAACTATAACATGAAAATCCTTTGGTAAGTAAGTCAGAGGAGCTCTGGTTGACGTTCTTGTTGAACCAGAGGACCTCTGGTCATATGACGAATTTGAAAATGGTTAAGTTTGATAATTCTTTATATTTGGATAGATGAACCAGATGAACTCTAGTTAATAAGACCAGAACCTCCAGTCATTGGACCAGAGGGGATCTGGCCCTTGTATGTAATAAAGAAAAACTGCTCCTTAGGTAGTTTTGGTCTTTGGAACCAGAAGGGCGCTGGGAGTTTGACCAGTTGAATCAGAGGAGTTTTACACTATATTTTATATGCGATACAAATTGTGAAAACATGATTCTATATATATGAAAAGTTGATTTTAAATATGTTTTGGTGGTCTTCACCCTGCGATTGCAAATAAAAAGGGATATCTCACTAGACCTTCAGGTCTAACCCTCATTTTGTATTTTAAGATATGCATTGCAGGAACAACAAAGTTACATGATAAGTAAAGGAAAGGGGAAAATATAATTATTTTCACATATGCTTATCTATATGAAGATCAACTTGTGGATGGATGTACTTATGAAAATACATGTTATGTTACATGTGATAGTGCAAGAACTGTATTTTAAATTTTTTGGATTGTGTATTTTGTACATAAGTTTTTCTTGTACTATGGGACCTATGTGGTGTAATATATATATTTCCTTTGAATGAAATATATGTTTATATGCAATGTGAGGTGGGGTGTTACATAATCTTTGTCAAATATCAATACTTGATTACCTAAATTGGTTACATATTTTTTTGTCTGACCCTTCAAGTAGATTCTTTGTGAAGTTTGAATTTACATTTTGTTTAATATATTGTTGATCCTATCTCTCACTGATTTGATGATAATCCCTTTTACCTTTTACGAAGTATTATGTTTCTATTCTTTCAGTTCCAGCGATCATCACTGAGTCTCTTCAGTGATCGCTGAAACATGTATTGTAAATCCTACAGCGACAGTGATACTTCAAGAAGACAAAACTCACGCCAAAGAACCTTCAGTGAAAGTCGAAGACTGAGACTGAAGATTAGTGACTAGCGTGTTCGTGATCTGAAGCGGCATTCAGTGATTATAACCTGGTCAACATATGTGTGAAGACTGTCCAAGCCTCAGCGAATGCTGATGAGACCTTCAGTGTTATTCCAACATTCAGCGATTAAATGAAGCTTGTTGTGCAAGATTGTTTTTGTCTTGTCCTTCCACACACAGAGGACAAACACATACCCTTTCTAGAGTATAGTACGGTATGGAGCCGACTAGTTGACTCTATTGCCGACCAACTCCATGAAAGGATGTCTGCTCATGAATAGGCATTTGTACTATTCACTATAGCAAAGGACAAGCTTTTCTTTAAAAGCTTGATGCGTGTTCAAACCCTTCTGCATTTCATTAAATGTGCATTTAAGGAATGAGTATAAATAGATGAGTGTTCTCTCCAGGCAGAAATACGTTACGTGAAACGTGAAAGAACACACACACATCTAAGAACACTTACGCTTATCTTCAAGCAAGTTAGAATCCCTTTCTAGTATTCTAAAAGTTCTTACCAAAGAAGAACATCTTTCCTTTTTTATCTTTCAACAAATCTTTTCTCTTTTACTAAATAAATCTGTGTGTAAACACTTAGATTGTTTTAGATAGGTTATCTTTTACCTTGTCTATTTCCACATACAATTTGTAAAAATATGTATTGATCTTTCTTTATCAATATACATTTTTAAATTTGAAAGTTTTCTGTGTTTGTATTAATCCCCCCTTCTACAAACTGTTTCTCTAAAACTGTTTCTATAAAACTCTTGTAGACCCTACCGGGACTAACAAGTGGTATCAGAGCAATGTTTTATTCTCTTATTGTTTAGTTGTTTTTATGCATTTTATTATCTCTCTTTCTATATAATTTTACTACTTTCAAATGGCTTTGCAAAACACAAGCACAAACTTTCACGACAATGACTCCCTTGCCAAACCTCCCCGGTTTATCATAGACAACTTTAGTCTTTGGAAGAATCAGATGTCCCTCTTTCTGGAAGGTGTGGATCATGAAATTCCACACTATATAGAAAATGGACCATATGTTCCATATTCGATATCTTCGGCTATTCCTGAAATAGCTACGACTACAGCGAATCCTGAACGGCAGATTCCTAAGCTTCCTCATCAGTGGAGTGAAGAAGACAAGAAGAAGATAGCTATAGTTACTCGTGCGAGATTTATAATAGCTATGTCCCTTCCTGACAAGGTCTATCACTCAGTGATGAAACTTAGAACCTCGAAATCCATGTGGGATACTCTCTGTGTTCAATATGAAAGAACCTCCCAGGTTCAAGAATCGAGGAAGATAAACTTAGTAAGACAATACGAAAGCTTTTTCTGTGGAAAGACTGAAACGTTGTCTGAAGTACATCAAAGGTTTAATTGTCTTCTAATTGATTTAAGAACAGTTGGCAGAGAATATTCCAACTCTGAAACTATAATGAAGTTTTTGGAATGTTTACCAGAATCTCGGGATACTTATGCCATGTGTCTCAAGATGTCCAACGACATGTCCTCTCTCTCTCTCTTAGCATCTTATATGGGATACTGGACAATCATGAGCAATCTCGACAACTGAAAAGGAATATAATCAAGGATTCCAAAGACATGAAAAGCTCTCCACTAGCTTTGATCTATGAAGATTCTTCTAGTTGAACTCCCATCTTCTTCTTCTTATTCAGTTCTTCCCTCTTCTGTTTCCATAACGGAGTTAGACCCTACTAACTCTAAGGATTTGTCAGAGTCTGACCTTGCAGACTTTGATGAATCACTGACGCTTCTAACTAAGTCGTTTAGAAGGTTCGCCAAGAAAAGTAATTTCCGCAGATCTCCCATGCTGACCATTAAGGAAAAGCCAAAGTCAGATACTGTTGACAAGGCTTCAGCGGTCTGCTACAATTGTCACCGTAAAGGTCACTTTGCAGGTGAGTGCAGGTTAAAGAAGGCTGTGATGCCATCTTCGAAAACCCCTTCCTCCTTCAGATCTAAAGATGATAAATACCTGAAGCTGAAGGAGAAATATAAGAAGATGAAGAGTTCCCAGCGAAAGGCCAAAGGTCTTGTCGCTGAAGAGCATGATTGGGCTGATTTGTCTGATGAATCATCCTCTAATGAATCATCTCTGATGAGGAAGACACAACCTATCTTTGCTTGATGGCCAAGGATGTCAACGAAGAAACTTCTGAGACGTCAACTTCACATGGTCTCTCCTGCTCAGGTATGTCTCCTGAATGAACCATCTTCTTCTTCCTCTTTTAGCCTATCGGCGTTAGATACGTTGACGGTGGACCTTTACAATACCCTGAATGGCAAATCTAAAGCAGAAATGCTTAATCTTGATCTTCAAGAACAGTTGAAGATTTGTTATTCCAAGATCAAAGAATTGACTAAGATCAAAGATCTTAAAGATCAGGTCATTGTGAACCAAACCATCACTATTGAACGTGAACATGCTATTGTTGAGCGTAAGCAAGCAATTGCGGAACTCAGGGCTGAAAAGGCTACCATTGAAGGATGGTGCAAATCCTCTGTCAAAGCCTCTGAGATCATTAACGCTCAGATCCCGGCCAAGATAATGACTGGTCTAGGCTTCTTCTATGATCAGGAAGATAGTGTCAAAGACAGGTCCATGCTCAAGTTTGGTATCTTTGTCTCTTCCATTCTTGACATTTCTTCCTCTCAGTCTTCTCTTAGTGAGAGTCATCTTGATGGAACTCCTTCGATTTCAAGTTGCAAAGACAAAGGTAAATCTATTGTCATAACACCTCTTCCTAAAAAGACTAATAAGTCACATAGATCTAAATCTATTCCTTCAGCTTGTTGATAAGTGTTAATTTATTAACCTTATTACATCATTTTCTTAACCATTTTCCTTAGTTTTATTTGCCCATTAGTGTCTTAATTAAGTCTTTTTATGTCTTTTTCATATATTAGTAGTTATATAGTATATCTAATGTTAATCCCCTGTTTATGCAGGTTTTTGATGATTTTTGGGCCCAATCCTGCAGTAGTCCTACAGGACCAGGAGTGGCAAGGTCCTATAGCACCTGTCCGAGAGCTGAAATTCTGCATGGGCCGTGAACTAGTGGGCTGATCCATAGAAGATGCGTGGTCAACAACCTTGGGCCCGGTCAAAGCCCAGTTTTGTAGAGACTTTTGTCTTATTAGTTGGCTCCCACTAAGTGAACTTCCTTAGCCTATAAATAGAAGGCTTAAGGCATATGTTTACTTACCAATTTACCAATTCACCAACTTACATACTTTCTTATGCTTTTGATGCTTCCTTCTAATTAACCTTTGTGTTGACTAGATTATGGCTTTCGGTTTCTTTGTTTCTAAATCAAGAACCGATTTTTGTAGTGAAGTTGTGATTACACTCTCAAGTTTTAATTTAAGTACTCGTATTTATTCTTCATCTCATTTCTGTTTTTATTTCCATGTTATATTACATTTTCTTACTTTTGTTACGAGTTACGAATTAGTCGATCATTGTTGCTTTACATCGGATCTCATCCTTTGTGGCTCACGACTAATTTACGTAGACTAAATAATCCGTTTTTACGAGTTTGTAAGTAACCTTTTCGGTCTTTGTAATGAAACTTGTGTTGCAAGTTTTGTTACTTGATTTGCAAGTTTTCTTCAAAGTCAAACTCTATTTCCAAGGTTTTCATTTGTCAATTCTCATCCCATCAAGTACTTGTCTTTCATCATTACTAGATTAATATTAATTAATATTATTTAGTTATTAATAATTTATTTTTCAGTCTTTATATTTCAGTATTTATATTTCAATATTTATATTTCAGTTCTTTACATTTCAGTCTTTATATTTCAGTTCTTTACATTTCTGCATTTTACTTTACTGTAATTTACTTTCCCGTCATTTAATTTCCATCAATTTACTTTCAGTCATTTATATTTCAGTCATTTAATTTCCAGTACTTTAAATTCCAGTTTTTCCATTTCCTGTAATTTACTTTCTGCAATTTACTTTCTGCAATTTACTTTTCCGTCTCAGTTATTTATTTTTCAGTCCTTACATCMTTCGAGAGAAGAAACCGAGCGATGATGGGCTAACGCCTTAGCTTGGGGTGTAACGGGAAATTAAGACCAAAGCCGATATGAAAGTACAAAAGTGTCTTATTAGCATTATAGTGTACTATTTATTTCAGGTACTTAATATTTCAAAATGTATTGACTTTCAAAACCTGAGGTAATAGGAGAAGGCTATAAATAGCTTTAGT
>NW_020201170.1:18653-20290 GCF_001531365.2 Cynara cardunculus var. scolymus | reverse complement strand
GTGCTCTTGGGAGGCCGTCTGACCCGATAGTTGATACTGTCATAGTTATATAAAATCATTTATTGATTTTAGATAATTGTGACAGGAATGCTATGTCACCTTTTTACTGAATCATTTGTTTAATATCTTAATAAACTGTTGCACCCTGTGCTTCTTTTTAAGATTGATATTTTCCTAGTGTTAATCAAATCACTCAATTTTAGATAAATCAAATTCCTCGTTTCACCATCTGAAACTAGTTTTTATAAACTGGACTTTTGAAGAACTTTACAAGCTATCTCTGTGGGAACGATATCTGGTATTTTACCATTATTACTTGTWACGAGACGACAGTAGTTCGAGGTGTATACTTGCGCCGAGTTCTATTTTTGTGTTGAAATCTAAGGTTGAATAAATTGACGAGCAAGTTTTTGGCGCCGTTGTCGGGGATAGTACGCTGAAGTTTTTTCTTTTTAAAAGTAAAGTTTATAAAAGTTAGTTTTTCTTCCATCTTTTTGTGAACGCACCGTGCATGCCAAGGCTGTTGCACGGTGAATTTTTTTCACTTGATCCGGATATTGAGCAAACTTTCAGACAACAAAGAAGTGTGCAAAGAGCTCTTCGAGCTTTAAACTCTGAAATGATGGCTGAAAATGTGATTATTGACGGAGAAGGTATAATTAGAAATGAACCAAATATTCCATATGAGGATGAGGCTTAAAACATCTTTCGTCTTGCAAATGCTAAAAATGGTGGCATTATGGCGTACGTTATTCCTAACTTAACTTAACTGCACACAGGAATACGTAAGCCTACCATTGGTGCCACCCATTTTTCACTTAAACCACTGATGTTTCAAATGCTTCAAACAAACGGCCAGTACGCTGGTTTATCTTTTGAAGATCCTCATTCTCATCTGCGTTCTTTCATGGAAATCACAGACTCTTTTCAGACGATGCTCTGAGACTAAAACTTTTTCCATTTTCACTAAGGGATCGAGCAAGAGCATGGTACAATTGTTTGCAACCAGACTCTGTGACTACATGGAATGAAATGGCAGAAAAGTTTTTGAAAAAGTATTTTCCACCCACGAGGAATGCCAAATCCAGAAATAAAATTTGTACTTTTCGACAACTGGATGATGAAGCTGTTCCTGATGCATGGGAAAGGTATAAAGAGCTGCTGAGAAAATGCCCTCACCATGGCATTCCGTACTGTATGCAGCTAGAGACATTTTACAACGGTTTAAATATAGTTGCTAGACAAATGCTCGATGCTACTGCATGCGGAGCTTTCATAGCTTGTACCTATAATGAAGGTTTAGACATACTTGAAAAGATTTATAATAATAACGGACAATGGTCTGACCCACGTGCAATGCCACTGAAGAAAACAACTGGAATAAATGAGGTAGATGCTGTCTCGGCATTAACGGCTCAGATCACTAAGCTAATTTCAAATTTAACATCTAGCCCACATGTGCAATCTGATGCTAATACCTTTAATTCCAATGTTCAATCAGTGCAATGTGTGTACTGTGGCGAAGGTCACTCTTTTGAGCATTGTCCTGGAAATCCTGAGCATGTAAATTATGTCAACAAGACTGGACCATTTTCACAGACTTATAATTCGGGATGGCGAAATCATCCAAATTTTTC
>NW_020201170.1:16861-18287 GCF_001531365.2 Cynara cardunculus var. scolymus | reverse complement strand
GTGATACAGAGATACCTCAGAGGGAAGGAAAAGAGCATGTTAAGGTTGTTACATTAAGGAGTGGCAAGAGTTATTTAGAGAACACCCAAAAAGAACAAAAAGAACCAACCAAAGTAGAGATTGAAAAGAAAAGTGTTGAACAAGATTCTGTTACCTCTGTACCAGATTCTGCGACTACCATTCCTGTGAGTACTAGTGAGCCGCAACCCATAGTCAGGCCCATAGATAGTACAGCCATTACAGAAAGATCAGATTTTCCACTGTTATTTCCTGATGAACCCAAGACAACTCAGACTCCCAAAGAAAATATTGTTGTGGATGTGTCACAATCTGGTGACAGTCCCACAATAGATGTCCAGACCAGTCCCATAATACCTGTTAGAACTGAATCAGAACCAATTGTAAGACCAATTTTGAAACCGATTCCAGCACCAACTCTTCAAAAGACTACATCTCCTATTGCAGTCACTCCTTTTATTCCTTATCCCCAAAGCTTAAGGAATCAAAAGGAAGAATTACAATTTAAAAAGTTTCTTGATGTTTTTAAACAGTTGCACATAAACATACCCTTGGTTGAAGCTATTGAGCAGATGCCAAATTATGCAAAGTTTTTAAAGGACATTTTGAGCAAAAAGAAAAAGTTGACTGAATACGAGACCGTAGCTCTGACTGAAGGTTGCAGTGCTTTGTTGTCCAGTAAAATTCCTCCTAAGATGAAAGATCCTGGAAGTTTTACAATCCCTTGTTCAATTGGAGGAAAAGAAATAGAAAAAGCTTTATGCGACTTTGGTGCTAGCAAAAACCTGATGCCTTTATCTGTCTTCAATACCCTAGGCATAGGTGAAGCTAGACCTACGACTGTAACTCTACAGTTAGCTGATAAGTCCATAGCCTATCCCAGGGGAAAGATTGAGGATGTCCTAGTTCAGGTTGATAAGTTTATTTCCTCAGCTGATTTTATCATCCTAGACTTTGAAGCCGACAAAGACATTCCCATCATTTTAGGGAGACCTTTCCTAGCTACTGGTAGAACCTTGATAGATGTACAGAAGGGAGAATTAACCATGAGAGTCCAAAACCAACAAGTGACTTTTAATGTTTTTAATTCCCTTAAGTACCCGGAAGAAAGAGAAGAGTGTTCTGCTTTGAGTCTGATAGAAACCTGTTGTCAAGAGAAAAGTTTGGAGGAAATCTTTGGTTTATCTGAGACTAATAGTGATGAAGAGGAATATTTTGAGGAATTAGAAACACCACAAGAATCTGCTGCTTTTGAAGTTTTAGAATATGAGGATAGGAAGATTCTTGTTCCTTCCTTAGATRTWGCYCCAGATTTAGAGTTAAAACAACTTCCCTCACATTTGAAGTATGCCTTTTTAGGAGATTCAGGGAAGTTACCAGTCATCATTTCATCATCATTAGAAGCTGA
>NW_020201170.1:6315-16814 GCF_001531365.2 Cynara cardunculus var. scolymus | reverse complement strand
ATACCAAGGCCATAGGATGGACAATTGCTGACCTCAAGGGGATAAGTCCCACCGTTTGTCAACATAAAATTATCTTGGATGACAAAAGTTTCACTTCCGTTAAGCCTCAAAGAAGGCTAAATCCTGTTATAAAGGAGGTTGTCAAAAAGGAGATTTTAAAATGGCTTGACACTGGCATAATTTATCCTATTGCTAGTAGTACCTGTGTCAGTCCTGTGCAATGTGTACCCAAAAAGGGAGGAGACTGTTGTACCAAATGAGAAAAATGAACTTATACCTACTAGAACAATAACTGGTTGGAGGATATGTATGGACTATAGGAGGCTTAATAAAGCTACTCAAAAGGACCATTTTCCATTACCATTCATAGACCAAATGTTAGATAGACTAGCAGGAAAAGAGTTTTATTGTTTCCTAGATGGCTATTCCGGTTACAATCAGATTGCCATAGCACCGGATGATYAGGAAAAGACTACTTTCACATGTCCATATGGAACTTTTGCTTTTAGAAGAATGCATTTTGGACTTTGTAATGCCCCTGCCACTTTCCAAAGGTGTATGATGTCTATTTTCTCAGATATGTTAGAACACTCCATTGAAATTTTCATGGATGGTTTTTCAGTTTATGGGACATCATATGACATGTGTTTGCAAAACCTTGAAAAAAGTCTTAAAAGATGTGAAGAAACAGATTTGGTTTTGAACTGGAAAAAGTGTCACTTTATGGTAAAAAAGGCATAGTGTTAGGGCATTTAATTTCCAAAAGAGGCATTGAAGTTGATAAAGCAAAGTTAGAGGTAATTGAAAAGTTACCTAAACCAACGACTGTAAAAGGGATCAGAAGTTTTTTAGGACACACAGGTTTTCATAGGAGGTTTATTAAAGATTTTTCAAAAATATCAAAACCTCTTTGTTTATTATTACAGCATGACCATGTTTTCAACTTTAATGAAGATTGTAGAAAAGCTTTCAACATTTTAAAAGAAGCATTGGTCACTGCTCCTGTGGTAATAACACCTGATTGGTCCAAACCCTTTGAAATAATGATTGATGCTAGTGACTGGGCAGTTGGTGCAGTGTTGGGTCAAAAGAAAGAAAAGATTTTTCATACTGTTTATTATGCAAGCAAAACTCTTAATGATGCTCAAATCAATTGCAATCGATTTCTATTATCCTTTCTATTTGATTATCTTTATATAATATATTTCATTTTTTTATGAATATGTCCACCTCCACGCGGCATTGCTCCGTCAGGCTTTYGCCCATTGCGGAAAATTCCCCACATCCAACTATAACAATGAGTAACTTCTTCATTTTTAAATGGCAGTTHCAAAAAAACGTACTTCTATATCAAAAAAGCGTATTCGTAAAAATATTTGGAAAAGGAAAGGATATTGGGCGGCGTTAAAAGCTTTGTCATTAGGGAAATCTCTTTCTCACCACTACTGAAAAGGAATAATTAGCTGTGGTCTTTGCTTTTGAAAAATTCATATCATACTTGATGGGAACCAAAGTAATTGTTCATATAGATCATGCTGCCATCAAGTACCTTATTTCTAAAAAAGATGCAAAGCCAAGGCTAATAAGGTGGGTCTTGCTTTTGCAAGAGTTTGATTTGGAGATCATTGATAGAAAACGGGTGGATAATCAAGTGGCCGACCATCTGTCAAGATTGGAAAAACAAGACAAACCAGTGTAAGGTAGTGACATCTGTGAAGTATTTCCAGATGAAAGAATTTTGGCTCTTAATCATACTACAGTGCCTTGGTTTGCTGATCTTGTTAATTACTTAGCTTGTGGGATTATTCCCAAGGAATTTAATAAGTATCAAAGAAAGAAGCTCATCTATGATTCAAAGAAATATTTATGGGATGACCCTTTCTTGTTTAAAATTTGTGCAGATCAGGTGATTAGAAGATGCATCCCAAAAGAAGAAGTATCATCAGTTCTACAGCACTGCCATGCAGGACCTTGTGGAGGACATTTTGGAGAAAGTAGGGTAGCATCCAAGGTTTTACAATCAGGATTCTACTGGCCTACTTTGCACAATGATGCTCAAAACTTTGTAAAAAGTTGCAATGAGTGTCAGAGGAGTGAAGATATCTCTAGAAGAAATAAAATGCCTTTAAACGGAATTCTAAAAATAGAATTATTTGATGTTTGGGGTATAGCTTTATGGGACCTTTTCCTATGTCCAATAATTGTGCCTACATACTGGTTGCTGTGGACTATGTGTCCAAATGGGTGGAAGCCATGGCTTGCCATTCCAATGATGCTAAAACAGTTGTAAAGTTTTTACAAAAGCACATATTCACTAGATTTGGTACACTTCGTGCCTTAATTAGTGATGAAGGCACTCACTTCATAAACAACATGTTAGAAGAAGTCCTTGATAAGTATGACATCAAGCATAGGGTAGCAACTGCCTACCATCCTCAAACCAACGGATTAGCTGAATTGTCAAATAGGGAGATAAAAGGGATTTTGGCCAAAGTAGTCAAGCCACATAGAAAGGATTGGGCCTCTAAGTTAGATGATGCGTTATGGGCCTACCAGACTGCTTACAAAACCCCTATTGGTATGTCTCCCTATAAATTGGTCTTTGGAAAAGCTTGTCATTTACATGTGGAATTAGAGCACAAAGCCTATTGGGCCATTATGGAACTCAACATGAGTTTAGATAAGGTCGGAAGAAAAAGGACTTTGCAGCTTTGTGAACTGGAAGAACATAGGAATTTTTCCTATGAAAATGCTAAGCTTTACAAAGAAAATACCAAGAAATGGCATGATAAAAAGATTCTTCCAAAAGATTTCACAGAAGGCCAAAAAGTCCTATTGTTCAATTCAAGGTTAAAGTTATTTCCGGGAAAGCTGAATTCCCGATGGACCGGACCCTTTGTTATAGCCAAGGTGTACCCCTACAGAGTTATTGACTTGATAGATCCGGAGAGGGATACCATTTTCAAAGTGAATGGACAAAGAATAAAACCTTTCTTTGATTCAATGGTTGTTACGCAACCTATTGAGGTTATCTTTCTAAAATAATAATTCATTGTGAATATTTAGTATTTATATATATAATTATATGTTGATTATTTTATTTTGCATATTCTAGGTTATGCTTTTATTTTATTTCTCTTTATTTTCTAGAATAATTATCTATTTTACTATATATATATATATCTATAAGTTGTTATTCTCATTTTTCATTTTCATTTTTTTAGAGTAAGCTTTTAAATTTTATTTTGTACCTTCTCATTCTATCTATTTATCTCATAATATGTAATATATTAAGAGGTTTGGATTTTGTTTTAATCTATGGGCTGGAATTTAATTTCATATAGATGGCCCAAGTTAGTTTGAGTTAACTAACCAGGCCCAATCTAAAAGAAATTTGATGGCCATTCTGTTATTATCATTTCTTAAGCAGGCCACGAAGAGGGAGGCCCAAGGTTACATCCGTGTTCATAAAGCCCACGCGAAGAGGAAACCCAACATAAAAGCCCGTGTGTAGTACGGCCTGTCAACATCCCGCACTTTTGTACCAGACCACGACTGGATGTTGTCTCTTCGCCTTCAAACTCTCAAATCACCATAATCGTACTCTTCTTCCTCTGTGAATGAAGCAACCGTCAGCCATATCTCATTAAAGGACCATTCTCGAGAAGGAAAAGACTTCGTTGAACTGGCATTGTTAAGGAAGGTACGATTACTGACTACTTCCCATCATACCTGGATAAATGTCAATCATCCAGGGAAAATTTCGAAATTTTCGAAGCTAAAATCTTGGAGAAGA
Organism: Cynara cardunculus var. scolymus; assembly: GCF_001531365.2. Taxonomy (NCBI): domain Eukaryota; kingdom Viridiplantae; phylum Streptophyta; class Magnoliopsida; order Asterales; family Asteraceae; genus Cynara; species Cynara cardunculus. Next base: position 13,018 of record NW_020201170.1, on the reverse strand, counting down.
AGTTTAAGCAACCATATAACCCTCTGATCACTGTTCATACACCATTCGGGTTTGTCTCAAGCCACTGTTCACCATTATTCTTCTTTGCTCCAAGAAACACTACCAGTCCCCTGTTCCATTTGTATGGCCATTATAAAAACTCGAGCAAGAAGAAGGGAAGGAGAATCTGATTCTATGCCCCCTGTGATCAAGAATGGTCAATCCAGTGAAAGTGAGGAGGAACCCATTGATACCATTCCCTTGAGGCAGGTTCCTTTTGCTAAATCTAGACCTCAACCATCCACTCAAACTCATACTCAAGCTACTGTAATTATGAAGTCTGAGCCACAGCCTCCTCCACAATACCAATTTGGCCCTAGAATGACCAGAAGCAGAGCAAAGGGTCTGACCAATTTCAAGCCAGTAAAGCAAAAGAAGGGCACTGTGATCAATTTATCAGATGATAGTGATTCACCATCAAGGATGCATGGTGTTCAGGGTAGCACAAGCAGACCAACATAAGAGGACTCAACCTCTTTGAATACACTGACAGATGCAACAACTCAAATGAACTCTCAGAGCATACCTTCAAGCATAACAGATAGGCTCCAAACAGGTTTAAAAATTTATAGACCCTTAACTATGGATCTATTGTCTATCTTTCCTGTTTATCCTCAAGACAGCATTGGCTTTAGGTTGAGAAAGACTGTAGATGAGGCCATGGCAGCCTCTAATGAAGTTTTGGGGCTAAAGACAACAACTTGTGCCCCTGCTATAGCCATGATCCGAACTCAGCCTTCTATGGCTGCCCAAGCATCTAAAAAGGGAAATTCATCCCTTAAAATTTTTGTTAGTGCTGCTTTGGCAGCCATGGATAGGATGATTAGGAGGGAACCAGAGTGTAATCCAACCCCTGCCCAACTACCTGTTACCACCACCCATACACCCACCTTCACTAGAGACATACCCATTGAGTTCAATTTCATGAACTCACCACATTTTACATCTATACCTGTTTCATCTACCATTGTAGAACCCACCATATTTGACCATCCAACCACTACCCAAATAGTTTTTAAAACCTCTCCTGTTGAAACAGTCACCACCAGCCCAATACCTTCACCAATCCAGCCCACAACTACACCATCCACACCCTCTGAACCTGTTATCCCTTTACCACCTACTGTATCCATCCAAGAACTAGACTTTGTCTTAGGTCTATCACCCACTAATCCCAGCCTTACACCCTTTGAACACAATGAGGACCCTTCTGACCCACAAAACACCCCTGTCACTCAAACACCACCACCCTCACCCCATTCCACTCAACCATTCATACCTAGTCCAAACCAACCCACTAGCCTTATACACTCTAGGACTCATGACTACTATGAGGGTGCACATTTTGCTCATCATAACCCTGAGCATAGAAGCCCACATGGTGAGCAAGAAAGAGAAGAGGTTGATACTGGGGCTAGCTTAAGAAAGAAAGTGGCAAGGAAGAGGAGAATGGGCAGAGTTGAAACAAGAAGTTCATAGAGGAGGAGAGAGGACAGTGAGAGATCAGAGGCTGAGGAAAGGGCATCAAGAAGAAGAAAGAGGCCAGAGCAACAATTTGAGGAAGGGCCAGGTATCTTTTTGAAACCCAAGCACTTGTTTAGCACACCCTTAGCAAGGAAAACTTACTTGCAATTTTCTGAGAAAGTAGGGGTGGTGCAAAAGGGTTTTTTTCACAACAACTATTGTTGGCCAATCCTTCCATCAAGGCCACAATAGATTCCTTGGGTTGGGAGATTCTATGTGACTCACCTAACCAATACAATCTTAGTTGGGTTAGGGAGTTTTACACTGAGGTAACAGTCACTAATGGGGTAGACTTAAGAGTGAGAAAGACCCCTGTTTCATACTCACCCAATGCCATAAATGACCTACTAGAGCTCATCCCACCTTCATACTCTGAGCTAGATAGGTTAACAGCTGGGTGCTCTGATGAAGAGTTTGATTTGATCTTAGCTAGGGTAGCTAAGGAAGGGGCTGTTTGGAGTTTTAAGGGGGGGGGCTAGGCTTCTAAAAACCCAGTATTTGAAGCCTGAAGCCAATCTATGGTTTTACTTCATGAGACATACCATTCACCCCACTAGCCATGACACAAATCTATGCCTAGAAAGAGTTTTGTTCCTCTATTGCATTTTAGAGGCTAGGCCATTTGATGTTGGAAGGATGACATGCTCCAACATCAAGGCATGTGTGGAAAGAACAAATGGCAAGTTGTTATACCCTTCTTTGATCCATAGGCTTATGGAGAAGACATCCATAGACAAGAAAAATTTGGATAGATTGATGAGGGTGAATGCAAAAGTGCAGCCAGATGCACCAATCTCTTCCATGGCAGCTCTAAAGGATGAACTGTTGAAAGCCATGGATGATCATGCCAACACATTGAAGAGAACAATAGTAAAGAAGCACCATAAATTGATGAAGAGGGTAGATGACTTGAAGAAGAAGGTAGACATCTTGAAAAAGGAGAGGGTATAATGGGCTGAGTACAAAATGCAGAAGGAGAGAATGCTCAGAGCTGCTGCCAAGCATGGGAAATCAAAGAGTGCAGTCAAGCTCCCACCTCCACCAAAGTCCATCTTGCTACATCATTCAGACTCTCCTACTCAGTCCGAGTAGGACAAGTTCTACCTTCTTTCCCTTTAATATTTTGATGTTTGTTGTTAGGTAGATTACTCCTGTTGATTTGCTGTTTTTAAAGCCTTTGATGTATTGCTGTTTTTGTACATAAGGTTAGCTGTTTTTCAGCTGCTTCATGCAGTAGCTTTCTGTTTCATTGTTTGAGAGTCTAATGCATGCATTGGTTGTTTGAAACCGATAATAATTCCTTTGTTTTGACAGTAGAATATTAGGTCCTAATAGTCTACTTTTGTTTTTTTTACTTATTTATTAGTGTTTGACCTTTGGTTACTGTTTGGTATCCATTTTGCTGTTTTATGCTTAATTTAGTTTCTTGTTTGATTTTGCTGTTTTCATTAGTCCTTAGCTGTTTTAGATATTATGCAACCATGCCCCTATTTGTTTCTTTGCTGTTTTAACCTTCTTATTTTGAGTTGCTGTTTTAAATCTCATACAGCCCTAAGCCATGAATTTTCTTTGCTGTTTTAGTCTTTTAGGAAACAGGTTTTTAGCCAAACTTTGACTGTGTTTGGATTGTTACTTCTATGTTTGTTGCTTCAAGGCAGTCCCTTTCATGACTTTTATTTGCTATTTTCACCATGTCCTATCTCATTCATGTTTAAACAGTCCTTGATCATTTAGGCATGCCCTTTGCTGTTTTAAACCTTACTAGTATGTTTTATTTATCTCACTTGAGATATTTTTGCTGTTTTCATTAGTTCATGGCCGCTTATGATTTGCTGTCTTTTGTTTTGCTGTTTTTAGGCAGCATTTTAGTTTCATTTTACTGTTTGGGCATAAGGTAATACTATACTTATAGTTTGTTGTCCAATTTGCTATTTTATAGGTCTAGTTTGCTCCTTTCAATTTGCTGTCTTTAAGTGTCCTTTTAAAGCATGGTTTGCCTTTCTATTGATGATTTTGTCTTCTCTTTGACTCAATTGAGAATATTTGCTGTTTTAAGGATTTTCCATTTTGATTTGCTGTTTTGAAGTAGTAGCCTTGTCACTTCTGTTTGCCAAAACAGAATCCTTTAGTTTAGTCTTTAATTTGTTGTGTTATTTTTGATAAAAGCACTGCCATTTGCTGTTTTAACATAAACTTTTGCTCTTTAAATTTGATGTTTTTAATGGTTAGATGGTGTTTTGATTTTGCTGTTTTAAGTCTCATGTAGCCCTACGCCATGAGCTTTCTTTGCTGCTTTTAGTTTTTGTTGTTTTAATCCTACAAGGCATGTCATGATTAACAATCTTAAGCCTTAGGCTTGCCTATGTAGTGATGTTCCTTTCTATTTGTTGTTTTTAGTATGCAGACCTAATCATGCATTGTCTTTGCTGTTTTACTGCTGATAGGTTGTTGTTTGCACTACTGGTATGACTGTTTTGAGGGAGGGCCATGATTGATGTTCTCATTTGTTTACCTCCCTTCACCATGCTAAAAGCATTTCAGGCTGAGTCATAAAGAGGACAATGGCAATCACACTGTCTAAGTCCATTTGGTAGTTTCATACGCAAAATAATGGCAATCCCATTGTTTGGTTCTAATTGGTTTATCTCATGGTAAAACAATGGCAATCCCATGGTTTAGTTTCATATTACCTTGTGGTTTGGAAATACAGTCCCTTGGTTGACTGTTTTGGTTTAAAACTCATCCTTGGTACCATATCTTGACTCTAGGGTCAATTTGACTTAGAGTTGAATTGTTGGTTTTGTTTAAGTCCTTCATTTGAGTCTTTGAGTCATTTTATTTTCACAAGATGACCAAGTCACTATTGTGATTTCTCATCTTTGCTTTTCTGTTTCAATTGTTTCAGTTTGAGTCTTTTTCCTTTTAAAGATAGTCAATTACACTTGTATTGATCATCTTTGCTTTTCTGTTTCATTTTAGGATTTGGGGCGCTGATTTTAAGTAGTATATCTTCTTTTAGCCATATATGCACCAAAAATAGAATAAATAATGAATTTGTTGTACAAATGCTTGAATTGATGCCATAGCCACAATAATCCAAAGTTACACCATCTTTGTCTTAAATTGAGTCTCTAGAACTAGCCAACCATTTCTAAAGCTTGAACTTGATTCAATTGGGCTTTCATTTCAGTTTGGCCAATTTGTAGCCTTCATACACTGACAATGAGGACATTGTTTCCCTTAAGTTTGGGGGAGGGTCCTAAAAGTACAAAACACTTTATAGAGTTCATGAAACATATGCATTAAGACCAAAAGTCATTCAAAGGAACATAGTTCCATGTCTTGTGTATACAAAAGAGTGTCAAAGTACACCAAAATGTTTGAAAATGACCAAAGTGTCCAAAATACCTCAATATAAGATGCATAGCAGTAAAATTGTGCTATGGAGTGAAAAAAGTGAGATGAGGTAAAAGGCATGCATTGAAAAGAAAAAGCCAAATGCAAAACCCAATTCATAGTCCCAATCTAATTGGTTGAATCTAGTACAACAAAAGAAATGTAGGCTAGTTTATGGTTTGGCAAAATGAAAGATTTAAGTTTGGGGGAGCTAGGTTTATGAAGGGCTATGGATATCAAGCATCAAGTCAAGAGTATAACACTTTCATTCAAAAAATTTCAAAAATATGCATACTTTGGCTATGGAATGCTTATGCTCAATTTTTTTAGTTTATTAGAACTTTGAGTCTTTTAATTTCTCATTTTCTGTTGTTTGGGGACAAACAACAATTCAAGTTTAGGGGTGTGATAAGTGTTAATTTATTAACCTTATTACATCATTTTCTTAACTATTTTCCTTAGTTTTATTTGCCCATTAGTGTCTTAATTAAGTCTTTTTATGTCTTTTTCATATATTAGTAGTTATATAGTATATCTAATGTTAATCCCCTGTTTATGCAGGTTTTTGATGATTTTTGGGCCCAATCCTGTAGCAGTCCTACAGGAACAGGAGTGGCAAGGTCCTATAGCACCTGTCCGAGAGCTGAAATTCTGCCTGGGCCGTGACGTAGTGGGCTGATCCATAGAAGATGCGTGGTCAACGACCTTGGGCCCGGTCAAAGCCTAGTTTTGTAGAGACTTTTGTCTTATTAGTTGGCTCCCACAAAGTGAACTTCCTTAGCCTATAAATAGAAGGCTTAAGGCATATGTTTACTTACCAATTTACCAATTCACCAACTTACATACTTTCTTATGCTTTTGATGCTTCCTTCTAATTAACCTTTGTGTTGAATAGATTATTGCTTTCAGTTTCTTTGTTTCTAAATCAAGAACCGATTTTTGTAGTGAAGTTGTGATTACACTCTCAAGTTTTAATTTAAGTACTCGTATTTAATCTTCATCTCATTTTTGTTTTTATTTCCAAGTTACATTACGTTTTCTTACTTTTGTTACGAGTTACGAATTAGTCGATCATTGTTGTTTTACATCGGATCTCATCCTTTGTGGCTCACGACTAATTTACGTAGACTAAATAATCTGTTTTTACGAGTTTGTAAGTAACCTTTTCGGTCTTTGTAACGAAACTTGTGTTGCAAGTTTTGTTACTTGACTTGCAAGTTTTCTTCAAAGTCAAACTCTACTTCCGAGTTTTTCATTAGTCAATTCTCATCCCATCAAGTACTTGTCTTTCATCATTACTAGATTAATATTAATTAATATTATTTAGTTATTAATAATTTATATTTCAGTCTTTATATTTCAGTATTTATATTTCAGTCCTTTACATTTTAGTCTTTATATTTCAGTTCTTTACATTTCTACATTTTACTTTATTGTAATTTACTTTCTCGTCATTTAATTTCCAACAATTTACTTTCAGTTATTTATATTTCAGTCATTTAATTTCCAGTACTTTAAATTCCAGTATTTCCATTTCCTGCAATTTACTTTCTGTAATTTACTTTCTGCAATTTTACTTTCTGCAATTTACTTTTCCGTCTCAGTTATTTATTTTTCAGTCCTTACATCTTTCGAGAGAAGAAACCAAGCGATGATGGGCTAACGCCTTAGCTTGGGGTGTAACGGGAAATTAAGACCAAAGCCGATGTGAAAGTACAAAGGTGTCTTATTAGCATTATAGTCT
>NW_020201170.1:0-3750 GCF_001531365.2 Cynara cardunculus var. scolymus | reverse complement strand
GTGGACGTTTCTTGGACTTGTGGGAATTATGATGAAGGACCTTCTCCTACTCTGTGAGGGATGGGGCCTCTGCCCTTCTTGGCTTGAGCCTCTGCCAGGGATGCCTTTAAAGCTTCAAGGAGCATTGGGTCGTCTCTGTATTCTTCTTTGTTTATTGGCTGTGGAGTCTCTGTGCTAGATGACGACCCCTTCTGTGGTGACTCTACAACTTTGCCTTTACCTTTGCCTTTAGGCTCTGGTGCCTTTTCCTTGCCTTTTGAAAACAAGGCAGCTGTAGAGTCCCCAATCTTGACGCCTCTGGCAGGAGTCTTCTTTGGCTCTGGTTTCTTCTCAGCCTTCTTCTCCCCCTCATGACGATCACGATCATCACCTTCTTGATCGTCATGGTTCTTTTTGGCTTCTGCCTTGCATGTATCCAGGGGAGCCTTCTCCAACCTCTGCAAWATTWTGGTGGCCGCCTTCTTCATCTTCATTATTGCCTCACTTGCAAGCTCAGAGGCGTGATTATTGTCGATCTCTGTCGACCATTTCAGCTTGGAGACGCTTCTGTAGATTTCGCTTCTGAGGAGGTCACCATCTTTCACAAGCTGTGATGTGCAGTCTATGATCGCTATGTTGGAGGCACGGGCCTCTTTGAGAAGTTTGTCTATGTGCTTGCACACGAGATTACCCAGAGCTTCAACCATAGCATCAATCTCTCTGCGGGTAGCTAGGTGATTGATGTTGGCCCTTGAGGACTTTGTATCAATACCGTAAGTCACCGCAGAGGAAAACATCTGCTTGATTTCGTCTTTGAGAGAGGAGTAATCCATGTAGCCCGCAGAGATGAAGTCGGCAGAGAATTGGGGGGCCATTTCTGAAAGTTCTGTCTTCAAGGTCTTGATGGAGGAGGGGTTGAGGCTTAAAGCTTTGAACGCCTCTGTGAGATCATCCTTCTGTAGGACAGAGCTCTGAAGAGTTGAAAGAGTAGAGTAGACTTGAGTTCTGCTGTTGTTGAGCTCAACTCCTTCAAAGCCTCTGTTATAGGAGAGAGGTCTTCTGTCACCGATCGGGAGATAAACAAGCTTTTCAACTCGTCAATCTTTTTGAATACTTCTGTGGTAAAGGTTTGAAGCTCCCCCTTTGTCACATACGTATCCTGGGTACCTAAACCACCAACACATGGTGATTTAGTAGCCTCGGAGCGTGAGGCGCCCTCAACGACTGGTATAGCATAGTCTGCTCGGGGACTTCCACCAGATCCTTGAACATCTCCCAGAGGAGAGCCTACTGGTGTTCTGTAGATTTCATGCCCTGTAGGTTCAGAGCCTACATGGCAGAGTGATCTAGTAGGGACAGAGGGCGTTCTAGACCCTCTGTCTCTGTGTGCCTCACTTGTGCCTCTGAAGCATGTTTTTGGTGGTCACTCGCGTGTGGAGAGGCAACAGATGCCTCTCTTGGTTCTGTCGAGTCCTTGGGCGAAGGGACTCTTGTAGTAAAACCTTCATCCTTTTGAGAGGATGGAGGAGTATTTTGTGGTTGCCCGGCTGTGCGTTCCACAGAGGACGAAATAGTGTCCTCTACGTGGGTAGGCTGGTTTGGGTTTGGCATGTGCGTGCCTTGTTCAATAGGGGATCCCTATAGAACAGGGCCCCTAGAAGCGTGGGATGCACTAGGAGGTGGGCTGGGTTGTGTGCCTTTGGCATCTTGTTCTCCCTCACCTAGTTCTTCTCCCTCTTCTTCTTCGTCGTCTAAGACGACCTCTGTTCCCAACTTGGATATGTCAATTGGCGCTTTGAACTCCTTTTGGATGTTGACGAGAACATCCTGAATTTGTTCTGTTGGGGAAACATCAAGAACGACTTTGTGCAATCTTCTGCGCTTAGGAGTGGTATCCTCTGGCGGGCTCTTTTGAGCGACAGCCTCTATGATTACAGGCTCTGTGACCACAGGCTCTGTTGGTTGAGCCTTCTTGGCTTTCTTCTTCTTAGGTTTTGGCAAAGGAACACTTGGGCCTTCTTCTTCTGCAGGCCTCTTCTTGACCTTCTTTTTCACAGAAGAGTCGGCACCCTTCTGTGTCTTCTTAAGCTTCTTGGGTGGAGGACTTGGGTTTCTAGGGATTGCCTCACTTATCTTACCAGCCTCTGCAGGCTCCTCCGTACGTCCCTCAACCCTCATTTTTTTGATTCTCTCGCCTAGGGGGATTCCTATTCGTGGTGGGGTTTCAGGGACCGGCTCTAGTCGCCTGAATCCACGTCTATAAGCCTTACTGTCTTCATGGCTAAGAAACCTGAGCATGGCTCTGGATAAGGGTCTTGGGCTTCTGTACCCTTGCTCATGCTCAGTGGGGTGAAATTCCTTGAACTGGTAGAGCCTTGCGTTTGGCTCCACAGAAGGAAGTTTGGCTGCTAGAAGATCGCCAAAGACTAGACCAAGAAAATGTTGCAGAATAAGGTTGGGTTGGTTCATGTCCTCCTTGGCCTTCTTTTGTGCTTTGACCTTTGATTTTTCGCCCCTTTGACTTGCGCATTTCTTCTTGATTAACCCGACCATATCCTCTAATAATAACTGCGCGTAATCCAGAGGAAGGTTGAAGTAGATTTCGTACATGATGGACATCATGGCGTGTGAGGTCTGGTCGTGACTACCCACCTTCCCTGTCAAGCAACAGTTGACGATAGAAAACAGGGTGTTCCAGACAGGGGGCAGTCCTTTGCGCTTGAATTGAGTTCTTTTGACGATAGGGGTCGCATAGGAGTGAAATTTTAGGAATTTAATCAATTCCTCGTCAGTGGGGGTCGCAGCATAGGCATTCAAATTTAGTTCCTCCAAAGTGGGTAAACGCAGGGCTGTCCTTAAAATGTCCACATTTAGTTCTAAGGGAACCAGAGATTTATTGACGGGGTGTGAGGCGTATCCAACAATTGTTAATCCAGAATTGTCAAAGGTTGTTATGTAGGAACTCAGGAGAAATTGGGTTATATACGGTTCTGGGGTTGGTTTGGTAGCAGATAGGGCAAAGAAAAGARGATGGTTTCTTAGAATTTCAATTAAAGGAAAGGTAAAATCTGGAAAACCTGTTGCAGATGGGACGAAGAAGTAGTTGTTTGGCTTTTTAACGAGTACAACCTTCTCGTATTTGTTTTGAACGAAGGACAATGCGTGGGATGTCAGGGCTTGGGTCACTTCATTGTCACTCGAAACGTTCACTGATTGAGCAGATGCGGATGAAGAAGGCATGTTGCAGGTTTTGCTTTGAGAGATTTCTAGTTGCAGGTTCGCCAGAATATTTGTGAGTGGTAAAGATGTTTAGTTTGGGGGGAAGGGGTATTTATAGGGAGGGATTTAAAATGAACCGTTTTATTGACGAAAGGTCGTGATGAGTGGTTTTGGGTTGAAACGGCTCAAAAAGGTATGACACACTGTGTTGGGAAGACGCACGATTGATGACGTACGCCCCCTTTTCTGACTCGCGCGTGTAGATTCTAACCCTTATCCACAGAACCACGCACACCATATTAATAGACAAGAACTATTAAGAGAGTTCTATCAGAGGCCTAAGGGTAACAGAGCCTCTGTGATATGTGCCAGGTCTTATAATGTGTTACACCTTTTTAATACCTAAACGGTTAAAATCCACAGAGAGATGAGTACTTGCTCAACTCAAACTCATAGAGCCTTTGTTAGAAGCGCCAGAGGTTCTGATGAGTTGACCTCTGAGAACAAGATACTTCAAAAGTTTTGGCACCTTCTGTGGTTTGATTTTCATTT
>NW_020201169.1:67259-76580 GCF_001531365.2 Cynara cardunculus var. scolymus | reverse complement strand
ATTTTACTTAGGTTTATTAGCTGCTCGTGACTTTCACGTGAGCTTGTCTGTAATTTGTTCTAGAAGAACGGCTTAGATTTGACCGCTTAAGGTCGTGTCAGGAAATGGTTACTTGCTTGTATAAATAGCAGCGTAGGCCTTTGTATTTAGTGTGCTTCCAGATTTGTAATCGTCGATATTTTTCAATCTATTGAAAACCATTTGAAGCAATTCTCTTTGTGTTCGTCATCTGTTCTTCATTGTGTTCTTACTATTTCTACCTGTTTGATTGATACTATTTCCGCTGTTCTACTACTGTCTAACCAATCACTCAAGTAAGTTTTAGTACCAGGAATTTGAGTTATTCAATCCTAACATAACCATGGATACTTTTCTTTCATTTATGATTCTAACTCCCACGTTGCTTCTAAGCCTTTGTGAAATCACCACTGTACCCTTACTAGTCTTATTTCTTTGTTTCGCAACACTCGGGTTTTACGATCAGTTATAGCTTCTGGAGTTTCCACAAAATTCATTTTTTCATCCAACTTAATCTCCGAAAGTGGTATTGCCATACTAGGATCAGCAAGACATTTCCTTAGGTTTGACACATGGAAAGTATTATGAATCAGACTAAGTTCCTCTAGTAATTCCAATTGGTAAGCTACTGGCCCAACTCTTTTACAGATTCTGAGTGGACCAATATATCTTGGATTGAGTTTACCTTTCTTTCCAAACCTCATAACTCCTTTCCAGGGAGAAACTTTCAACATTAGTAAATCATTCACTCAAAACTCAATTGATTTTCTACGCTTATCTGCATAGCTTTTTGATGGTCTTGAGCTGTTTTAATTCTTTCCCGAATCTGATCAATATTTTCAGAAGTTACTTGCACAATTTTGGGACCTGTTAGCTGTTTTTCACCCACCTCATTCCAACATACAGGGGTTCGGCATTTCCGACCATACAACACTTCATATGGAGCCGCTTTGATGCTGGAATGATAGCTATTATTGTATGCAAATTCTATTAGTGGTAGATGATCTTCCCATGATCCTCAAAAATCTATGATGCAAGCTCTTAGCATATCTTCAAGTGTCTGAATTGTTCTTTCACTTTGTCCGTCTGTTTGAGGATGATATGTTGTGCTTAATTGAATTTGAGATCCTAATTCCTTTTGAAAACTTTCTCAAAATCTCGATGTAAATTTGCTATCTCTGTTCGAGATGATAGATAGTGGAACCCCATGTCCCGTTACAATTTTCTTAATATAAATCTGAGCTAACTTTTCCAATGAATAACTTTCTTTTATCGGTAGGAAGTGCGCAGATTTAGATAGGCGATCCACTATTACCCATATGGCATCATACCCTTTTGGGGTTCGGGGTAACTTCATAATAAAATCCATTGTGATGTGATCCCATTTCCAAACAAAAATTTCCAAGGATTGCAGTTTTCCATAGGGCCTCTGATGCTCTATTTTCACTTGTAGGCACGTCATACATTTTTCTACATACCTTGCTATGTCTTTCTTTAGCCTTGGCCACCAATAAAAAGTTTTCAAATCCTTACACATTTTATTAGTACCTGTATGAATGGAATATCGAGATTCATGACTTTCTTTCAGAATTATATCACGAATATTCCCATAGCGTGGTATCTAGATTTGTCCTTGAAGCATAGAATTTCTTCTCTAGGTTAGCAATCATTTTTCCCAATCTCTCGGTCTTTAAATGACATTCTTTAACAGCCTCTGGTTGACACCTTTGAATGTCTGTATGAAAATCTGGTCTCACACTTATTTTCATCGCCACGGTTTTGATAATTCCTCCTCTTTCTTCTAGGCTCAAAGCATCGGCTACAACATTAGCTTTTCCTGGATGGTAATGAATTTCACAATCATAATCATTGACTAGTTCTATCCATCGACGCTGCCTCATGTTTAACTCTTTATGGTTGAACAAGTGCTGAAGGCTTTTGTGGTCTGTATAAATTTTTCACTTTGTTCCTAGCAAATAGTGGCTCCAAATTTTTAAGGCAAAAACTACAGCTGCTAATTCCATGTCATGTGTTGGGTACTGCCTCTCATGATCTTTCAATTGACGTGATGCATATGTGATTACCTTTCCCCTTTGCATCAAAACACAGCCGAAGCCAAGCTTTGATGCATCACTATAAATAATGAAGTTTTCTGTTCCTTCGGGTAGAGATAGAACTGGTGAGCTACACAAGCGATCCTTCAAGGTTTGAAAGGCCCTTCTTTGTTCTTCGGCCCAATGAAACTTGATGTCTTTTCGAGTCAACTTGGTCAGAGGTATTGCTATTTTTGAAAAATGTTGAATAAATTTACGATAATAACCGGCCAAGCCTAGAAACTTCTAACTTCTGAAGGATTTCTTGGTGCATCCCATTTTTCTACTGCTTCGATTTTTGATTGATCCACTTTGATTCCTTCTTGTGACACAACATGACCAAGGAATTGGACTTCCCTTAACCAAAACTCACATTTTGATAACTTGGCATACAACTTTTCTTTCGTCAAGAGACTTAGAATCAGGTGAAGATGTTCTGCATGTTCTGCTTCTGATTTGGAGTATATCAAGATATAATCGATGAACACAATAACAAACTTATCAATATATTCGTTGCATACCCTGTTCATCAGGTCCATGAAGGCTGCTGGTGCATTGGTTAGGCCAAAAGGCATAACTAAAAATTAATGATGTCCATATCTTGTTCCAAACGCAATTTTAGGAACATCTTCTTCTCTGACTTTTAGTTGATGATATCCGGATCGCAGATCAATCTTTGAGAAGTAATTTGTCACACCCCGTTAAAGTGGAAACACGAGATGTAATAGGTAAGCGTGTCACATCAACAGGAAATAAATAACACCATTCAAGTTTACAAAGTTCGAATTTTAACATCCAAAACCAAGTTGGTGTTTGGATACTTCTTTACAAAAGATACAAAATGAACTTAATCGGTGTCGCCACATATATGCTCCAATTACTTCCTTTCTTACTTATTTCCTGAAAAGCATGAAACATAAAACAACGTCAACTACAAAGAGTTGGTGAGTTCACAGGTTTTCATATGCACAAAACATTACAATGCATAAATCATTTACTTGCAAACTTATACATAAACTTGCACATAATAAATGTAAATCTACTATGATGTTTAAAACTTGAGACACTACTGAGCCTTTCCTGACCTATGTGCCCCATTATTTTACGAACGACCATAAGTAACTTGTACACTCACTTAGGTCCCACAGTTCGTAGTAGTACAAATTCAGCGGTGGTCCAAATTCCACATGATTAGACTAATAAAAAAACATATGTAATGTGCACCCTTTTCTGGGTGGGACTGTTAACACAATAGCAGCTATTCACAATTACCACGGCCCAAGGACATGCTCGAGTTAACAAGTAGCGCTTACGGACAGGGACTTTATTTGGAAACATACTCTCAAGTACATCAATTTAGCATTTATAACATAGTGCCAAACCGTCAATATTTCATGACATAAACAAATCTTAACTAAACAGTTCTTTAGTCCAACAATTTTAAACAAATCTTGACTAAACAGTTCTTTAGTCCAACAATTTTAAACAAATCTTGACTAAACAGTTCTTTAGTCCAACAATTTTATAGATAAACAATATCGTTTGCATAACTTCATGCTTTTCCCCTAGTTTGAATAAACAAAAAGCATTAAAAGTGGGGCCGCGAATACTCACAAATTTGCTGATGAATTGCCAAGAACTTTACGATGTTTGTAGCGCTAAACATCCGCCCTAACCTTCCTAAATAGTTCAACATCTAGAAATTAGATCACCTAACGGGTTTCGATAAAGATAAAGTTAAGTATGTCTTATGTAATGCCATTGAGGTTTCGTGATTTGAAGTTGATACTTATGCCATTTGCTCTTTGAAATAGACCAGAAATATATATTTTAAAATCAAAGTCCTTTGCACGTAAAGCTGCCATTTCGACAGAATGTAAATTTTGTTTCTGGAATTTCTGTTCTCACAAATTACTGTCAAAAGGAACCTTCCAAATGTCATTTTGTGTCCAAATTTTTATATCAACAATAATAATGAGTTAAACATATTTTTCCCAAATATCAATAAATTTGGATGGGTTTAAGGCACTCATTAATACCCTACAACTTTGAGTGACACAGTCCCCAAGACAGATTACACACTCTTCGAGTGACGGTCATTTGGGGAGCCTAACCTCATCAGTTTTTAGTGATTTTAACTTCATTTTAAATCTAACACATAAGGCTAACTTCCAGAAAAAGAATCACCCATTTTCAATGAGTTTTGAAGAAGATATGACCGATTTAAGATGCATGCAAGATTCTGTCAGCAATGCTCTTTTTGCACCATAATCTTGTATCAAGAACTTGAAGGCACAAAACTTAATATTTTTGAATGAGACCAATTGAATTATAAAGATAACTCATAAAAGTACGTTTTAGAAGAAAAATCAGAACATTTGGACTTTTATTTGGAAAGATACAGTCGACACAAGTGCTAACAGAAACTGTCAGTTTTCAAAATACATCTTTTAATGATTAACTTCCACATGCAATGAGGTTTTATCCAACTTTCATTGAATTCAAAGTTCGTGGATCATAGATTATCATCATTTTGAAGACATTTTCATGTCTTTGATGTATAATCTCCCCTTTTGAATTCTCCAGAAAATTTAATTACAAAGAACAAGAAGTAGGTGTAGAAAATGAGAATCTTTGTTATTATATAAAGGTAAGATAACTAGTCTATTATCTTTTGTTTGAAATCTTGAATATTCTTCAAGATTGACAGATTTTTAATGATTTTGAAGATGAAATCGGCTGGAGAGGTATGGTTTAGAGAGAGAGGTTAGGGAGAGGAAAAGTTTATGCAAAATGAGGATGAAAAATGAGTGTTTTCAAAGAATGTGGCATATTTATATGTGGGTTTTAAATGTGAATAAAAAGGCCGGCCTCTTAAGGCCCAAGTCCACATAAAATAAAAAAATATTTTTATTTTTCTTTTAAATAAAATAAAGCCCATTTAAATTATAACTAAAATATAATTTGTCAAATATTGATAAAAATATCTTTATTAAATCCAAGTTCCACATTTTTGGTAAAATTATTTGGACATTCAAATGAGACTTTTATATTTTAATTTGGACTTTATAATATCAACTTTATTATATTTGGAGCATTTTTAATATATTTGGCATTACATAAGTTAACTTTATCAGTTACCCGTCGAAACAAGGTTTTCTAAACTATATTTTGGGACCTAAGCCAGATGAGTTCTAATCAACATGAATAGATCCTAATAAAATATAATTCTAAATATAGAAACCCTATAAAGGTGCTAACCTGACGTTCCAAAAATGACGGATGTCACATAATTGGCCCCAACTAATTGATCAAATAAATCATCAATCCTGGGTAATAGATATTTATTCTTAACTGTCAATTTGTTAAGTTCCCGATAATCTATACACATTATCATTGACCCGTCCTTCTTTTTAACAAATTGAACCGGAGCTCCCCAAGGTGAAGTACTTGGTCTAACAAAACCCTTGTCAAGTAGATCCTTCAATTGAATCACCAATTCTTTCAGCTCTGATGGGGCTAATCTGTATGGTGTTTTGGCTACTGGTGATGCCCCGGGTATTAGATCAATTTTTAAACTCGATGGCTCTGTCTAGCGGAAGACCAGACAAGTCCTTGGGAAAGACCTCTAGGTATTCTTTGACAATTGGGTTATGTTCTGATTCTTTCTTTTCTCTATTTGCATCGATAACATAAGCCAGAAACCTGTGACATTTCTTCTGTGTACACTTACGAGCTTTCAATATGGAGAGAAGACTAGTATGACAATCCCGATGATCACTATCTATGATAACTGTTCCTTTGCCTGGCAACTTAATTTCAATCTTCTTTTGGTTACATAAAATAGCTGCCTGATTTTTTGGCTAACCAATCCATACCCACCACTACATCGAATTCCTTCATTGGCATGAGGAATAATCGAATAGGCAACTCACAACCCTTGATGGAAATGGTATTTTCATTGAACACATAAGCAACAATTTCTTGACTATTTGCGGTGTCAACCACTAACTTTTTGTCAAGAGGCACATAAATCAAGCATGCAATTTCAGCAAAAGTAGGGGATACGAATGAAAAGTTTGCACCCGAATCAAATAACACTTTAGCATATACGAAGTTGATGGAATAAGTACCTGTTACCATGTCTGGAACTGCCTCTGCTTCATTTTTAGTCATTTGAAGGGATCGTCCTTGTGTCCTTCCTAGCCCTCCTCTATTCACACTTGGTCTCCCTCGAGTACTCGTTGTACTATTTCCCAAACTTAGTTGTGGAGTTTTGAGCTATGGGCATTTGTCTTTAAAGTGATCTGGTGAGTTGCAATTGAAACATCTTTTATTCATTGGACAGTATCTCGATGAATGTCCAATCTCACCATAATTGAAGCATTTCATCGGTTCTGGTTTGCATTCTCCTTGATGATATTGTCCACACCTAGGACAGATCTTCTCCATCGACCTCTGCATTGGTTTCTTGTTGAAATTAAAGGACTTGGATCCTCGATATCCTGTTGAAGATCCTTCCCATTTCCTCTTTTCCATTTGTTTTCCTTCATCGCTTCTGTTTTTGTTCCACTCTGTGACTTTAGCTGCATTGAATGTCAATGGAAAACTGGTAGGATTCATTGCTATAACAAATTCTCTAATTGAGGGTTTCAAACCCCAGATATATCTCTCAACTTTTTTACCTTCTGTGGATATGTAATGCTCAGCAAATCTAGAATACTCTATGAATTTTTCCGTGTATTCTCTAACTGATCTAGAGCTTTGTTCCAATTTAAGAAATCCTCTTTCATTTGTCTAACTGCAACCTTGGGACAAAATTGTTCTTTGAATCTATTCACAAATTCTGCCCATGACAAGGTTTGCAAAACCTCCATCCTTCCAAGAGATTCTATTTCCCACCAATACAAAGCATTAGACTTTAGAACCGATACAACAAATATGACTTTGTCGGCTTCTGGACATCGTATGGTATTGAATACTGATTCAATCTCTTTTATCCAACACATAGTTGGATCTCGTTCACCTAAAAAGGTTGGTGGTTTGCATGCCAGAAACATTTTAATATCCCCTCCTCTGATGTTTGGTGTTGGTATAGAAGAATTTATCTCTACTCGCTCTGTTTCCACTCTTGAAGGCATTCTCAATATTGATGTTAAGGTTTCTCTTAACTTTCCCATTTCTTCAGCCAGCATATTTCTGGTTACAAATTCTGGCTGTGGTGCTGGTTTCGTATTGTTATCCCCAAAGTTAGATTCTGCTTGATTAACATAGCCTTCTGATTGATAATTTCTTTCCCTCGTTTGATTTCTTCCTTTGACTCTACCTCATGAGGTATTAATAGGGGCTTCAATGGGAGAATTTTCTGCCTCACTAGGATCAGGATGGGCTAGTCTTTGTGATCTTCTGGGCTTACTTGTCATCTGTAGATTTCATGATTAAATAACACATATTCACATTCCCAATACAATAAAGTGTCTAAGTTCGGATATGTACATGTAGATACAAAATTACATTGGCCAGATGTAATCCGAATTTACCTTACACACTGATCTCTTAACTTATCATATTTATTCCAAATGTTCTAACTATGTCCGGGACCCTAATATGCAAGAGAATAGTTTAAGTCTAGGCATCATCATGTGATTGATCACCAAAATCCCTTAAACTTAGGCTCTGATACCAATCTGTAACACCCTCAATCTCCATGCATTGCATATTACATAGAATACATAGATTCCCACATAGGTCCAAAATTACAAGAGTCTGTGCTACCGGTTTACGATACAAATTGCATAACATAAAAATTCCAAAATACATGCATTTGTAAATTATCATTGCTATCTTCCAAAACACATCTAAACATGGTCTTCAATATTTAAGCATATAAGGGAAGTAATAATAGAATGCTTTTTCCCTTATTAATATTATAACTAGTATTACCTGCACATATGTTTTAAAACATAAAATGAGGGTTAGACAAAAGTCAAGTGAGATTTCCCTTTTTCATGCTATGTAGGGTGAGATCACCAAAATATTTACCAAAGAATCTCTCAACATAAAGAAGAATAACAAAAGAATTGCATCCTGATTAGGTCCATCGGGCCTCTAGCTCAAAATCTCATACTTAAAAATAAATAATGGATTTCCAGTCCATCGGCCTCTGGTTCCACAGTGTCCATCGACCTCTGGTTCCACAGGGTCCATTGGCCTCTGGTTCCACAGTGTCCATCGGCCTCTAGTTCCACAGTGTCCATCGGCCTCTTGTTCCACAGTGTCCATCGGCTTCTAGTTCTACAGGGTCCATCGGCCTCTTGTTGTACTAACTAGAGCTTCTAGCTCCTACCCAAAGACCAGCCAGAGCTTCTGGTTGTATCTATGAAGGCCAACCAGAGCCCCTCTAGTCTATTTTATAAAAGATTTCTAAGTATAAAGACTTTTTGAAATAATATTTTTAAAATTATAAATATATCACTAAGCTTGATAAAACATATTTTTAAACTCATGATTTATAAAAGATTTTGCATCATTTTCAAATCAATATCCAGATCCTCTGGTACCATTATGAGGGTCAGTCAGAGCCCCTTTGTTCCTTGCAAGGTATAACTAGTGCTCCTCTTTTTCCACATAACCAATGCTTTTTGTAACATCACGCTAGAGAAAACCCCAAATTACCAATCTTATACAATTTCCAATAAAATATAATTTATTGAATATTAGGACCGAAAAATGATCCTAATTATTCTAAAAGTTTTGCCAAGACCATCAGGGCCAAGGATGGAAAATCTGAAAATGTTGTTGAAACAACTATGTTTGGAAAAAGACCAGAGGTGAAGCATTGGTTCAGAGGCGATGCATTGGTCCAGAGGCCATGAAGGATCAGAGGCATGAAGGACCAGGGGCATGAAGGACCAGAGGTATGAAGGTCCAGAGGCATGAAGGACCAGAGGGGTAATGGTTGGACTAGAGGCGAGACTAAGAAGGACCAGAGGCGATGAATTGGTCCAGAGGTCATGAAGGATCAGAGGCCATGAAGGACCAGAGGGGCAATGGTTGGACCAGAGGCGAGACTATGAAGGACCAGAGGTGATGAATTGGTCCAGAGGCCATGAAGGACCAGAGGCCATGAAGGACCAGAGGGGCAATGGTTGGACCAGAGGGGCAATGGTTCAGAGCCCATGCAATGGTCCACAGACGATGAAGAACCAGG
>NW_020201169.1:52950-66693 GCF_001531365.2 Cynara cardunculus var. scolymus | reverse complement strand
AGGTTGCCACTTAAATGGTAAGCCAACGCTTAGTGAGTTAAATAGTTAAATATTACATATCAATATCACGCATGTTTATAAACACACATAATAAACTCTTATCAACAAAAGAGTTCAAGCCATCATCCAGATTCAACCCRAGACTTACAAGAAACCGAGTGAACAATTACGTACCGGATGCTAAGATCATAGGATTCCATATTCAAATCACCATAGTATACCATATCTTTGAGGCTCAATATAACAAGGAGACAGGATCAACAACCAAATATATTCAACAACGTTAGAATACCAATAAATATCAAGAGCCAAGAGACCGAATCGATATACATAACGAGGACTGTGCATCCCCCCGTCCTTCACCTTCCGGGCTCATGCCAGAGTCCGAGTTGGAATCATACATCACGGGAAACCTTGCACTGCCCGCCTTCCTCTACCGGGTATGTGCCAAGGTTCCCTACTCATTGCTCTTCCTCCTTTTTGAGCAATGAGTATTCACAACCGCARAAAGTCTCACCCGTCCAACACGGGATCTTGACTTTGCCATAAACTTCCGACGTGCCACACGAAGTAGTACCTGTACTATGGCATACAACACAAGGAACAAAACAAACAAGTCCGGATCCGGAAAGCAGACCAATGTACCGAGATAGTAATATGGAATCGACTCAAGAGATGGAATTAAAGACAAATCAAGATCGTGTGACTCCATTCAAGACCAAAACATTCATATGAAAATATATATGTTCAAATCAATATGTAACAATTAACTAAATAACTCACCGCGTAACCGTATAATACCGAAAAACTCCGAATTGAGCTCACAAAGCAAGTCCAATCTACCACACTTAGATTGCTTCCAAAATATAAAAACATCCCTGGAGTAAATGTACAAAATCTCATAAGCAACCAATATAAGAAACTCGTGATATACACATATCCTATTTGAACATTTTACCCAAATTTCTATGTACAGCTGCTGCATRCAGAACTGTTTTGCCCATTTTAAGCTCGAAATCATGCCTTGATCATAAAATAAGAAATAAACTAGACTCAAATATCTAACTAAGGAAATTAGCCTCACCTGATTTGGATTTTTCTACGATTTTCTATATATTTTCAAAGTCTGCACACTTTCAAAGCATTCAAAAGTCGAAATTCTCATTTTCATACATTTTTCTCAAACCATTTCGATTCCAAACCATTCCAACTTCTGAATCTCAACTTAATATAACATATTTGACATAAACAACCAAAATCCAACCTTTATTTTATCATTTACATCATCTCCCAAATCATTGACTTAATCAAGTCAAAGTTCATATGATGAACTTGCATAAATCTCGATAATCTCTTGAATCTAATGACCATTTCATGTCAAAAACACTAAAAGGCACTCATTTTATACACTTAAGATCAAACCCATATGAAACCCTAACTTTATTTAAACATGCAATCCATAAAACAAGGATATCAACCAAGAACAAGTGGAAAGAATGAATTATACCTTATTTGATGATCAAATCTTTCAAAGATCTTGTAGTTCTTCTTTGATTTGAGTTGAATCAAGCCTATGTGTGTGAAAATCGCACCTCTAGTGTGTGTGTGAGTTCTGNATCTCCCAAATCATTGACTTAATCAAGTCAAAGTTCATATGATGAACTTGCATAAATCTCGATAATCTCTTGAATCTAATGACCATTTCATGTCAAAAACACTAAAAKGCACTCATTTTATACACTTAAGATCAAACCCATATGAAACCCTAACTTTATTTAAACATGCAATCCATAAAACAAGGATATCAACCAAGAACAAGTGGAAAGAATGAATTATACCTTATTTGATGATCAAATCTTTCAAAGATCTTGTAGTTCTTCTTTGATTTGAGTTGAATCAAGCCTATGTGTGTGAAAATCGCACCTCTAGTGTGTGTGTGAGTTCTGTACTTAGATGATATGAAAAATGGGCCAAAACTTTAATTTATAATGCTAAAATTCGAGTTGGGCCGGGTTGGCCCGGCTAGGAACCCGTTTTGACCATCAACACTTAAAATATTCATAACTTTTCGCTCGGACCTCCGTTTTCTATGAGGTTTTCGCCTACACGATCATAAAGAGATAATCTATAACATCTAACAAAAATATTCCATAAAATATCTGCCAAGAAAATCAGTCAAAGCATCTTATTCATAACCAACGGTCATGAGCCATATTTTCTCCAATCACATAACATTATTATTATCATTTCTACTAAGAACATCTCTAAATTCTCAAATCACCAAGAAATGAGAACTTAAATCTGTTGTAACTTTAATAGATATCATAATAAGAATTAAGCCAAGCAAACAACAACCAACCTTATATCCTCCCAATAATCCCCTTTCTTGATATTCCACCCTTGTATCCTCCCATTAATTTATATGAAGTAGTTCAACCAAAGACAGACCTCAGTCATATATGTCAAAGTGAACCTGTTCATAATTTTCCAAACCAAATTATGGTTTCCAACATAGGTTTATAACCAAAAATCTTTTTAAACCTTAAGGACAACCTGTTCTTCCCAAAACAGTTTCAAACCTTCAAACTCACAATAGTTATGTTTAAAACATCTAGAAAACAACTTTTCTCTAAACTCTTTCTATACCCAAATCATTAAAACTTAGCAGTTCAATATTTACAAATATAAAAATTTGGGTAATAAACTTACAGTTATAATCAAATAACAATTTAAAACTCACCTTATCAAATAAATTGTTTGTTGATAAACACACAACAAAAACTTTGCTTAACACAGAATCTTCAAATACTTTTGAAGCAACCGATTTCTTAAAGAACACCTCACTACCTTTAAACACCTTTTTCTTTCTCAATTATCTCTTTCTAAAAATCACAGTGATAAGTGGTAACCTTATCTTCATTTTTCTTTAAATATCCCACCTAGGCGGTGAAGGATGTTTATTATTATAATATTGACTAAGGCGGTGTGACTTTATATTATTAAATGCCATTTTGCTTAATGGTGAAGATACCATCCTCTTTTGAATAAAATAATAACACCACATAGCATATATCACATATAAGATTATCCACTCATATATATATATATATATATATATATATACCATGACATGCATGTCTTCATCTATGCATATTATTCATGAAATTAATCAATTAATATATATGCCATCACTTAATTTACCAATTAATCACGTACATTTTACCTCGACCCAGGTTGTTTGAAACCCGATTATAACAACAATGGACATTGCATGACGTGTATGGGACTCTGCAGGCTCAAGAACAAGAGGTGCAGAAGGTAAAGGTCGCTCTGGATGGACCTCTGGCTTTTGTCTCTAATTCAAAAGAGACAGGATCAAGCCAGCCACACAAAGAACGGAGACCCAGAGAAGATAGAAGAAAGGGAAAGAAGGCTCTCATCTTGGAGAGTGATGATGAAGAAGACATAGCTTCTAGCTCTAAAGACGATGACATCAACGCCTTTGCGAAATCTTTGGCCCTGATCACCAAGGAATTCCAAAGGAAATTTGGGAAGAAGGTCTTTGACAGAAGAGGAAGACAAAATGATCGAAGCAGAGGCAAATCATTTGAAGGAAGGAACCCTCCTTTTGTTTCCAACAAGAAGGAGGAAGACCCATCGGACCAGAACAAGCAAGGTGTCCGATGCTTTAGATGCAGGAAGATGGGGCACTACTCCAAAGAGTGTAGAGACCCCTTAGTGAAAGATGAACTGTATTATAAAAATAAGTACAAATACAATCGAACTCAAAGGAGCCTCATGGTAGAATAGGAGAATTGAGTCTCTGACTCCTCGTCTAAAGAAGAAGACCAAGCAAACTTTTGTAGGATGGCTGTCGAGAATGATGGAGAAGAGTTTGGATCTGACTCCGACTCCCCGGTATGTTCTATCTCTGGTTTTTCTCACTTTGACCTGGAAGAGAGCATCTTTTCTTTGACTAACGATTTGTCAATCTACAGCAAAAGCTCTTTCTCGAAAAATCCAAAATAAAATCCTTGGAAAAGGAAAAACTATTTTTTTAACGAGAGACAGAGCTGCTAACTGTAGAGAAACAAGAGTTGTCAGTGGAAAATGAAAAGCTTTTACCAATAAAACAATCCACTGAAAGAAGTCTTAAAACAGAGTGCTTAGAATTAAAAGCGACTATTAAGAAGAAAGAAACATAACTTCTAGAAAAAAAAGAGATAAATTAAACTCTGAGGCCCTAAAAGACTATTTTCAAAAGGAAAGGGAGTTCCTACACCAGAGCTTACAAAGAAAAGAGCTCTTGATTAAGAAATATCAAGATGCTCAACAGGTGTACGAAAAAGTAAATTCTCAACAGGATAAAGCAGGGATAGGTTATATAGACCTAGACCTCACCTGGAAGAAGAAAAATACTCTTGAATCCGTGTTTAGGTTGGGTGAAAAACAGAAACCAGATTTTCCTATTTTGCATACAACTTCACCGTTTAAAAGATGTTGATCCCAGATCTCTCAATAACACTAATAATTAAGTTAAGAATAACCTAATTATATAGTTTTGATTAATAAAATGATGAACACTCAAGAACAAATGATAAACATTCAAGGAATATACTTTAGTGTCAAAAGATTCACTTTATTTCAACGATAGTGAAAAACGTCAAAAGAGTCAAAGATTACAATAAGCCTAACCACCTATTTTTAATAGTAATTTAAACAAGATGATAACTATCTAGTGAGACTATCTAGAAAATCTTCTAGGGAAAGATAAAGCTTATCTAAACATGGATAATCAACAAAACAAGATAAACTTTGTAGAATCCAGCTGCTGATTTGTCATCTCTAGCTGTCTTCCATGGGGCGTTATTTCATCCTTATCTTCATATCTTCATCGCAAGCCTCTGGTTGAACTAGTGTAGAAACCTCTAACTGTTAGTAACCAGAGGGGCTATGGAGATGCTCTTTCCATCGCATCTCTTGTCGATTCATCAACCCTCTGGTTGTTCTTCAAACTTGGCTGGTTTTCCTTGAAGTCTTCCATCAGCCTTCTGGTTCTTCATCACTTGTTTTTCTTCATTACTTCTACACAAGACTTATGGGGTCTAACAATCTCGTCCTAAGTAATGAAAGAACAAACATGAACTAATTTATGAACATTTAAATCATAAGTGATGAACAGAGGCTAGTCTAAGGAAAAACATCCTTTGCCAAATTTTTCATTGGACTAAATGATGAATTCTTACAATGATGAAACAAAAGATATTATAGTTCGAAGCAAAAGAAAAACTTCATTCATGGTCTTCTTTGTGAGATCTCTTAGAAGCGCATTAACAGTCCTCTGAATTGTGTGACTGTTGAGATCTCATGAATAAGTCTTTGTCCCTCTCCCATCGGCACATGAGGTCTACCTAATCTGTATCTGATGACTGTTTGAAACCATTCAAGTGTTGTGGTTGAGTACTTGAAGGCTTCAGTAAGTCTGAAAAACTTCTTCGCTCAGAGCTGATTTTTGAATACCAGTCCCAGTTTTGGTTGAGTTAGTACAGAGGTAGATCTCTTTCATGCAGGCCTGGGAAGTCTTCATTTGGTGGAGTGTAGGATAGTCTGTTAATGCCAAGTTGAAGAGCAATTTGAATATCACTCTTGGCTCTGTGCTTCACCAAGGTTTCCATCGTTTGAACGATCGCTCTATTTGCGAAGGTCCTCATCTTGATATCCATGACCGTCCTTATTCCTTTGTTTGAAAAGACAGCCTGTGGTGGTTGAGTAGTCATTCTTACAAACCTGTGGCGTAGGAGGTTCATCGATTCTGGTGAAAGAATTGGAGGATTGAGAGTTAAACCTTCATCGCAATCATGGTACAAGTAATGATGGATATTTTCCATCATCACTGGCTCTCTTGGCGGCATCTCTGGATGTCTCCTTAGTGACTCTATGTTTTGCAATAATTTGATTGACCATGCCCTGAGGAGGGTGCCTCGATGAGGAGGGAACGTCCGCCTGCACCTACAGTGGTTGGGTTGTGGGTTGTGTTTGGGCTAATGGTTGTGTATGGGTTGGTGTTCGAATGGTTTGCTGTTGGGTTCGCTCAGTTTGGGGTAGTTCTAGTTCATTTGGCTCAAGATGGGTGGTTTCTGGTTCATGGGGTTCTGTTTGGGTTTGAGATTGGTGGGGTGAGGAAGGTTGGATGATTATGGGTTCTGGTTGTATGGGTAAGGTGATGAAAGGTTCTGTGGTGCGAGGGGTTGGTGATGGAGTTAAGGTTAGGTTGGGAGTTGGTGATGGAGTAAAGGGTAGGTTGGTTTCAGTTTGAGGGGTAGAGGGGTTTTCGCTGGATGAGGAACTCAGTCAATGGGTTCTTGGGTGGTGGCGAAGGGAACATGTACATTGCATACATCTTCAGAGGGCTGAGCCTCTCGTTCCCTCGCTTCGGTTCCTTGGGTTGTGGATGGTGGTTGGTTATGTGATGGTGGTGGTGGTGGTGGTGGTGCAGCGGTCTCCATTTGTTGAGCAGCAGCAGCCGGGTTCTCCCCCTCATGAGGACCAAGACCATGATCATCTTGGTCTGGATCCTCATGCCTTGGCCTCTTCTGCGGGCGGCTGGATGAGCACGATGCTCTGCTTCTCTTCTTCTTCTTCTTCTTCTCTTTCCTGAAGGTCGCAAGAAACGCCTTCAGGGCCTGCTGTCTTCGACTCTTGTCCATCGAGTTAAGGAGAGAGTTGGTATGAGCCTGTTGATCGGCAAGGCTCTGGGAGAGAGCCTTGGCAGGTTGTATGGCTCGATGGATGAACTTTGCACTTATCTCATTGAAAGATGAGATAAGTTCATTTGACAGCGCCCTTAGGTCGGCTCTGGTGGCAAACTCTGTGGTGGTGGATGACGATGCGGGAGGAGGTATGGAGGTGGAGGTGGATGCGGGTGGTGGGATGGGAAGGTTGGCTATGATATCCTTCAGCTCTGCAGCGAAGGAGGAGACGGCTTCATCAAATGATGGTACTGCGGAGGGGGGTGGAGGAGGGGGTGGTTGGGGTATTTGGGCTAATATGGTGGCTGGGACTGAGGTAAAGGTAGTTTGTATGGTGGCTAGTTGGGTGGAGAGGGAGGCTAAGGTTTCATCGATGGATGTGGTTGGGCGTGCGGTTGGTTGAGGGATTTGGGAAAGGATGGTGGCAGGGAAAGTATTGAGGGTATTGGTGATTGTTAGACCCCAATAATTAACAAGTGTAAAAGTAATAAAGAACGATAAGTGATGAAGAACCAAAAGACCGATGAAGACAATAAGGCATAATTGACTAAGTCTGAAGAACAACCAAAGGATCAATGAACAACCAGAGATGCGATGGAAAGAGCATTTTCATCAGTCCTCTGGTCAACAACACTTAGAGTTTTCTTCAGCAATTCAACCAGAGGCATATGAAGAAGATATAAAGATAAGGTTGAATCATCATCCCATGAAAGACAGCTGGAGATGACAAATCAACAGTTGGATTTCAAGTTTATCTTAATTTATAGCTTATCCATAGTTTAGATAAACTTTATCCATTAGTAGAAGATTAGCTAAATAGTCTCATTAGATAGTTATCTTCTAAATAGTCTTTTAGTATAAATAGGTGATTAGGCCTTTTATAATCAATGTCGCTTTTACGTTTTCATATTGAATAAAGTGAATTTATTAGCACTCAAGATTGTTCTTTGAATGTTCATACATTGTTCTTGAGTGTTCATCATTTTGTTCATTAAAACACTATAATTTGGTYATTCTTAACTCGATTATTAGTGTTATTGAGAGATCTGGGATCAACAATTGGTATCAGAGCCAATCGATTGTTCTTCCAATAAAATGATCATCTAAAATCTCTCAATTCACGTCTTTCACAAAACCTCTTCACCAAAAACGTAAATTTTCTCTCTTTTAAAAATCTCCAATGGCCAACTGGAACTGAGCCTACAGTGTTGGTTCCCTCACTAAACCTCCAACTCTTCAAAGAGAAGAGTACCCACAATGGAGGATACAAATGGTGAATTTTCTGGAAGGGATGGACAGAAATCTTCTGCGATCCATCATGGAGGGTCCCTATGTTCCACTAACTCTTGTTCCAAGAGTTCCACGAACAAATACAACAGCAGAAATTCCCACCTACTACATGCCCAAGGACGAAAAAAATTGGGATGAAGACGACATAGAGAGGGTTGAGACCGACAGAAAGGCCAAAAGACTAATAATTATGACCATACCCAATGAAATCTTTCAATCCCTTGATGCATGTTCCACAACCAAGGAACTATGGGATGAGCTGGCAAGTCAATTGGAAGGAGGGGAAAAAACGAAGAAGAATCGTAGAGCTCAATGTCTCAACGAATACACTAACTTCAAGGCCCTTCTTAATGAACTGATTCAGAAGATGTATGATCGTTTCAACACATTGATCAATCAAGGTCGCCGAAACGATATCTCCAGAACAAAGGAAGAAAACAATGTTTTATTCCTTAAAAGTCTCGGCGATGAATGGACACAGCTGTTAATGTCCCTACAAGCAAATCAGGACTTAGACGGCTGGTCACTCCATGACGTATACAGAACGCTTGCTGCACAAGAGAACGACATCTTGAAGAAAAAAGTGTCAATCGGTGGACCCTTAGCTCTAGCAGCTGAAGAAAAGGAAGTTTCAAGAACCTCCACCAAAGACCAAAAGAAGAAAGGAAAGAAAGCAGTAGTGGTGGAATCAGAGTCTGAAGATGAATCATCTGAATCAGATGATGATATCAAGGCCTTTGCCAAATCTCTAGCCTTGATAACAAAGCAGTTCCAGAAAAAGTTCATCAAGAAACCCTATGAACGAAAAAAGTTCAAGAGGGAGAGGTACCAGCCATCCTACGAAAAGAAGCCATCTAAATTTTATCAAAGGGAAGACAGAAGAGATGGAAGAGAAGAGAGAGCAGAAACAAGAGAGGAGAAGAGAGAAGACAGAGATGGAAGGAAAAATGACCTCCGCTGTTTAAGGTGCGAAAAAATCGGTCATTTTTCCAAATAATGCAGAGGACGACTGGTAAACGTTGCTGACTACTACAAGAATAAATACAAGTACAATCCTAGAGAGCAAAGCCTGGTGGCTGGGAAAGAAAACTGGGTGTTTGATTCTTCATCCGATGAAGAAGACAAAACACTCATATGTCTAATGGCCACGTCCAATGCAGAATCCGCCTCCAACTCTGATGATCAGGTATGTAAGTCTACTTCCAATTAAACCAACTCTGCTCCATCTGAGCTAGAGTTAAGGGTGATAAAACTTTCAGAGGATTTCTTTAAATTAAAAGAGAAATTAAGCTTTGAAAAATCTGAAAGACTTAAAGCTGAAAAATAAGTTAGTTTCTACAAAAGAGAAACTAATCTTCTAACCGAAAAAAAAGATAAGCTGATGAAAGAAAAGACTCGCATCACCGCTCTTTAAAAATCAGAGGAAGAAAAACTTCTGGAAATAAACAAGCGAGTAACCAAAGACTTAGAAAAGAAAACTAAGGCCTTAAAAGAATCTGAGGCAGAGAGACTAAAGTAAGTTGCTCTTAAAAATTTCTTTCAAAAGGAAAGGGAGATTTTTCACCAGAAGCTTCAAACCAATGAACTTCTGATGAAGAAATACAAAGATGCCCAAGATGTTTATGAAAAGTTAAATGGTCAAACGGACACTCAAGGGATTGGATTCAATGATTTGGATTCCTTCATCGAACCAAATAAATCCACCCTTGAATCCACATTCAAACTTGGATGCATTCAAAAACCCGACTTTTTCCCAAAACCAAAAAGCAAAATTTAAAAGAGTTAAAGTCGATGGAAAAACTGTCGTTTGAAGACAGGATTTTGAAAATGTGGTGTACGAGAGCAGTACATGTAAGAATACTAATGAAAGGAATGACACCTCTAAACCAGAGACTGATGGAAACCCTATGGTCAAACCAGAGTCTCTGGGTGTCAATTCCACTTCATCAACAAGAACTGTTGATGAAAAGAAGAATCCTAATGAGGAACCATCAGCTGATGAGTCGATGAACCATACGGGTAAAACTGAAAGTTCAGCTAAGTCAGAACCGATGGAACCTCAAACAAATCACTTTGAAGCATCACCCTCTAAACCCACACCTCCCACAAGCATCCATGCTAATTTTGATTTCGACAAATCAGCGAGAGACTTTCTCGATTCCGAATCTGAAGAGGAAACAGTGTGTGAATCACCAATAATCATTAAGGATAAAAAGCCTAAACACTTCAAATCCTCAATGAAAACTGATGTTCCACCATCGATGAAATCTTCGAACAAAGGAAAGGGAAAGCTGAGAAATAGCAACTCTGCAAAAGATAACTCACAAGGCCCTAGCACACCCTTTAAGTTCATTAAGTTTATTCGTGAGCAAAAACAGAAGTGGCCTGCCTCTGAGAAAACTAACCATCACTTTTCCTCTCATTCAGCTGAAGAAAAGCAGACCCTTCCTCTGGAGAAAAGAAGTAAAGACAAAGACCCCTTCACATAAAAAATCCGAACTAGATAGGAAGTTTGTAAAAACAACCAATGCTAGGATAGGATTTACAACTCCCGCATTTAATTCTTTATTTTCTGCGAATAAAAAGAAAGCTAAACATTTATGCCCAAAATACAATAATTGTCAATGTTTAGCTCTTTTACAAAACCTGAGGAATCACATGTTGACACATCACTGCATATTCTCCTAACACGTTTATCGCTACAAAGTTAAAACAAATGAGAACGTGAAAAAGCCCAAATCCAAGGGCAAGGGAAATACTAATAAACCCAAGCCGTCAAAGGGTGATGAAAAGAAAGTGGTATCTCCTACTAACAAATGTGGACCCATTAAGAGATGGGTACCTAAAACCCCTTAATTTGTCTTGCAGGACCAGCATGTGCAACCATGGTATATGGATTCCGGTTGCTCCAGGCACATGACTTGTGAAAAGAGTCAACTATCCTTCTTCATCGAAAAATCTGGAGGCTCTGTGACTTTTGGAGACAACAACAAGGGTAAAATCAAGGGATATGGCACTCTCGTCAAAGGCAACATCTCCATCAGCAAAGTGGCTTATGTTGAAGGTTTGAAGCACAACTTACTAAGCGTAAGCCAGTTCTACGATATGGGTCTTGAAGTCAGGTTCCGCAAAGGTTTCTGTATCATAGAAACAAAGCCTAGTCAAACAATCATCAAGGCAATAAGAGAAGGAAATCTCTATCTTCTAGATTTTGAATCCTCTATGGGACAAGACACCCTTTGTCTTGTATCTCATAAGAACGATGAAAATTGGCTACGACATCAAAAGTTCTCACATCTCAACTTTGATGCACTACGAAAACTAGCCACAYAGAAGTTGGTCAAGGGAATTTCGGATCTCAAATTCGAAAAAGATCATCTTTGCTCAGCCTGTGAGATGGGAAAGCTAAGACAGGCCTCACATAAAACCAATTCAAAAACCTCCTGCACCAAGCCCTTGGACATGGTACATATAGATCTTTGTGGGCCTATATCAACTCAAAGTCTCTCTGTAAAGAAGTACATGTTAGTACT
Organism: Cynara cardunculus var. scolymus; assembly: GCF_001531365.2. NCBI lineage: Eukaryota > Viridiplantae > Streptophyta > Magnoliopsida > Asterales > Asteraceae > Cynara > Cynara cardunculus. The sequence goes on along the minus strand of NW_020201169.1, from coordinate 55,121 downwards.
GGTTGATGAATACTCCATATACACCTGGGTTGAATTTGTAAAGAAGAAATCAGATGTTTCAGACCTACTCATTGGAGTGATGAAAAGGCTCCAAGTCCTTTTACAACGAAAACTAATAAAGCTTAGAAGCGACAATGGAACTGAATTCAAAAATGCCAGAATCGATGAATACCTCATCAGTGAAGGCATTTCACAAAACTTTTCAGCAGCTAGAACTCCACAACAGAATGAAGTGGTAGAATGAAGGAACAGAACTCTCGTGGATGCAGCAAGGACCATGCTTGCTTCATCGGAGTTACCCATCACATTCTGGGCTAAAGCTATTTCCACTACATGCTTCACCTGGAATCGATCAATCATCAACAAGAGACACCAGAAGACACCTTATGAGCTCATCAACCAAAGAAGACCAAATGTCAAATATTTTCATGTCTTTGGGTGCAAATGCTTTGTACTCAATGATAGAGAATATCTTGGCAAGTTCGACAAGAAAGCTGATGAAGGGATCTTTCTGGGCTATTCTCAAACTGCCAAGGCCTACAGAGTCTACATCAGAAGGACAAGAATCGATAGAAAGCATCAATGTGTCCTTTGATGATTCCACACCTATGACTTCTGGACACAACAGTTCATAACTCGGACTTTAAAGAAGAGCATCTGATTCATCACTTGGCAAACCCAATGAATCAGAGTTAGCTCAATTATTTGAAGACATCTTCGATGAAGAAGTATTCTCTGGACATGCACAAAATGCAAAACCCATCTCTAGAATCGATGAAGAACATGAAGTCTCCAATGCTAAAGGTACATCTCTTACAGAAACTCATGTTACTTCATCTTCTACTTCTTCTGTGTCTTCAGATCAAGATCAAGAACCAAAGTCTAACTTTGGAGATGATCTCTCCGAGGGGAGCAAACAGTCCCATCAGCCGATGAAGAACTGCATCCTGTTGCTCCAGAACCCTAATCAAGCACCAAATGGACAAAAGATCACCTACACCACCAAATCATTTGTGATCCAACATCTGGTGTGAAAACGAGATCTGCCACTGCTAATGAATGCCTCTTCGCCAACTTTCTTAGCATGATAGAACCAAAGAAATTTTCTGAAGCCCTTCAAGACCCAAACTAGATAGACGCGATGCAAGAAGAACTACTCCAGTTTGAAAGAAACAAGGTATGGTCCCTCATGCCTCTACCCAAAGGAAAGACGGCCATAGGAACCAAATGGGTCTTCAGAAACAAGGACGAAGATGGCATAGTCATAAGGAACAAGGCCAGGCTTGTTGCCAAGGGCTACTACCAGGAAGAAGGGATTGACTACGATGAGACATTTGCTCCCGTCGCAAGACTTGAGGCCATCCGGATATTCCTAGCCTATGCAGCACAAAGGCTTCAAAGTTTATTAGATGGATGTCAAGTCTGCCATCCCAAACGGCAAACTTCAAGAAGAAGTATATGTACAGCAGCCCCCTGGGTTTGAAGATCCAAAACATCCAGATTATGTCTACTTTCTGGACAAAGCTCTCTATGGGCTGAAGCAAGCACCCAGGGTCTGGTATGAAACACTATCCACCTTTCTCATCAACAATGGATTCGAAAAAGGAACAATCGATACAACCCTCTTTCTCAAAAAGCACAAAAGTGATATCTTACTTGTTCAAATATATGTGGACGACATTATATTTGGTTCTACATATGCAAAACATTGCGAAAAATTCTCAAATTGATGAGCATGATGGGAGAACTAAGTTTCTTCCTTGGTCTTCAAATAAAACAAGTTTCAGAAGGAATTTTCAACAATCAATTCATATATGTGACTGGCCTTCTGAAAAAATATTATCTCTCAACTTCATCATCGATGAGAACACTTATGGCTACAGGAGCTAAGTTATTTGCTGATCCATCAGGAAAACCTGTGGATGTAACAACCAACAGAGGCGTAATTGGATCACTCTTGTATTTAACTGCTAGTAGACTAGACACTATGTTTGCTACATGTCTTTGTGCAAGATATCAATCAAATCCTAAAGAATCTCATCTCTCTGCAGTCAAGATGATCTTTAGATACCTCAAGGGAACTCCTTCATTGGGTCTCTAGTATCCAAAGAACTATGGCTTTGATCTAATAGCCTACACAGATGCAGATCATGCAGGTTGCAAGCTTGATA
>NW_020201169.1:16972-52735 GCF_001531365.2 Cynara cardunculus var. scolymus | reverse complement strand
AAGCACATCGATGTAAGATACCATTTTCTGAAAGACAATGTTGAAAAAGGTAATATAGAAATGTACTTTGTTCCCACTGAGATTCAACTTGCTGACATTTTCAGAAAGGCTCTTAATGAGAAAAGATTTTTATTCCTAGTCAGCAAGATGGGTATGCTGAATCTCACCACTTAAAGGCAATAAACATTCTTAAATCAGAGATTCTCAATATCTCATGGTTATGCCTACAAGTGATACATAGCAAGAAGCCATAATCAATAAGTACTTCAAACCAGCATCTCTGGTTTTAAAGACCAGAGCCTCTGGCCATGAAAAAATCTTTTAATATGGCTTAAAGTTTTTCATCGCCTTTGGACCCAGAGACCTCTGGTCCAAAGCAAATACTTAGCTTTTATTCACTAGGTATTGCTTTCGTAACCAGATACTTTGGTTCTATAGACCAGAGTCTCCGGATTCTCTCTCTTTGGGACCAGAGCCTCTGGTTCTATAGACAAGAGCCTCTGGATTCTCATCCTTTGAGACCAGAGCCCTTTTAGACTCCATCACTTTTCTTCTGTGTAACCAAAGCCTCTGGTTCTAAAAACTAGAGCCTCCGATTTCCTAGTCCTTTGCAACAGAGACCTCTGGTTTCCAAATAAGACTTGGCATGCTAATTCCCCTTACATTCATCATCTCTAAAACCACCAGAGCCTCTGCTTCTAAAGACCAGCACCTCTGGATTCATACTCTTTGTAACCAGGGCCCCTCTGGACCCAAAGAGTCCCCCACCCCCTTTTATCACTCATGCACTTAACCATTTTTCATACTTTTTTCATCCCCTTTGCAACCAGAGCCTCTTCTTCTAAAGACCAGAGCCTCTGGAATCATTGTCTTTGCAACCAGAGCCTCTAGTTCTAAAGACTAGAGCCTCTGGATTCATTGTCTTTGGAACTAGAGCCCTCTGGTCTCAAAAACCTATTCATATGCATATCCATTTGCATACTTAGCCATATTTCATAAATCCTTTCATCTTCATTCACAACAAGAGCCTCTGGTCACCTCAATCCATATACTTATTGTTTCAAGGGGGAGTTTCAAAAACTCAAATCCTATCCACATGCATCATTTGAGGATGAGCTATTCATTCACCATGAATCTCCATTGCATAAGTATGCATTTTCCATACCAGAGCCTCTGGTTCTACTATCCAGAGCCTCTAGACCCCTAAATGCTAAATAATGAAAACCATGTGCATTTAACCAGAGCCCCTCTGGTTCTACATAATGGATTGCCCATGCTTATTCAGAAGCTCTGGTTTGTCATCCAAGGCTTCTTAATCATGCAATCCAACATTTCATCGATGAATTCCTTCATCGATATTCAACCAGAGCACCTTTGGTTCCCCATCAAAAGAGTTACGTAAAACCAGAACTCCTCTGGTTCCATGACAAAATCATTTTCATCCATAAACCCATCAAAATTGAAAAACTTTCTAAAGATTATACAAAATTGCAGCTTTTGTGACTAAAAGGTATACAACATGGGTTTTTAGAAGACCAAAACTTCGTAATTCGTATTAATCTTACAATTGGATGGGATTTTAAATTTCAATTCTTTTTGGATTAATATTTAACGAGATATCTTTTGGAATAATTTCTTATTTCAAATAATCCATACGTCATCCTCACACGCGCCTGACACCATATGCAGCCTGTTCCCCATAAACCGTTCCCAATTTCCCTTCCCTAACACTGCCTTGACACGTGTCCTCCAACTTTAGTGGCACGTACACTCAAGACGGCTTACGATCTCCAAATCAAATCACCTTTTACCCAACCGATTCCCATTTTCATGATTATTTAAATATAATAATCAAGAAAACCTGTTCATATTCCCCACCCCCCACCCCACCTCCCCACCTCCTCCCTACCTATAAATACCCTTCTTCTAGCTCCATTTACTCTTTACGCTTCATAAAACCTGCAAACAGCCTTTGACGAACGAACTTACCTACAACTTCCTACGCAATGGCTTCCTACGCAATGGCTTCCTCCGCATCACACGAGTCCAATAACAACGACAGCCACGTTCAATCCACCGGTGCCGACAGCCGCACCATCGTATTCTTCCCAATGAAGCCCAACAACCACGCCATTGAACTGCAAAACACCCTCTTCGATGACAGGTTTTCCGTCATGATCGAGTTCTTCAAGAACTACATTCTTCTCCCTACACTGACTCTCACTAACACCGGCGTACCACTAAAGTACGTCCAACAGTATTGGCCGACCTACGAATTCGACCCTGAAAGCCATGGGACAATGGGGGACATTAACGCCCCAAACAACATGATTTGCTCGCTCAAAATCTCGCAGGCAAAAGTATCCCGAGTACTATGCATTCCCACTCGTCGAGAACTCGGCATCGAGCAATATGCCGAGCCACCCACCACCTCCGACATCCTACGGTTCATCCAAATGCTTGGTTACAATCGTGACCTACGCAATGCCTCCGAATTCAAAAGGCAATGTTTACCGCCAATGTGGAACATGTTCTTCTCCATCTTGAACAGGGCCCTCACCTGCAAACTGCGGTCTCAACATCATGACCATCATGTATGGACTTTTCTTCAACATCCCTCTCGACTATGCTTTTCTCATATACAATGAGATCCACACGGCCGTAGTCAAGAAAAGCAAGCTCCAGGCGACCGGCAAGCCCCTTACCTCCATTTTGTTTCCTCTTTTCCTCGCTCTATTCATAGGGGATGCGATGAGGAAACATGATCTCCCGGCCGAAAAACCATTTACCCCCGTCTTCCAAATGCATGGCCATCGACCCACTATATCAAAGGAAGGATACACCACCAACAGACCCATCTCCAGAGCCATGCTCAGTGTCACTCCAAAGACATATGAGATACGCAGAACCTACAAACGCTCTCTGTTGTCCCAATGAACCAAGGGCAGCTACCCCAAAGCGAATAGAGCCGTCCGCAGAAACAAGCGAGGGAGCACAGGAGGCATCTTCTTCGGATGATGAAGATGATGATGATGATGATGACACTCCTCGTGCATCCCCCGGCCCTACTCAAACAAATCCCCCTCCCACTTCCTAAAGGGCAACCATCACATCTACCACTGGTGATCAAGGCCAAATGGGTATTGAACAAGGACCACCCAGTCCAATCCCACAACCAGCCAGCCATCTAGAGGCCATTTTTCGGGCCTCTAGAGATGACTTATCTGAGGAACCACAACACCCATCGTCCCTCTCCCAACAGAGAGGCGATGAAGACATAAGAGCCCCATCACCTCAAGGCTCGATAGTACCACCCACACACCCAGAAGCATGTGTTGCTTCTGCCATTGATGAACCCCAAGATCGTTCAGAGCGATCTTCCTTTCATGCACCACAACCCCCTTCGATACTTGATCTAGCGAAGGGGAAACACACTTACTTCTCTTACCCGGCCTCTGAAGCAAGGAGGAAGAAGAAGTTGTCGCAACATCTGGAGATAGCTCCTCACTTGAGGGCTATCAAGGACATGATGGAAGTCCTTCAAGACCTACGTTTTCATAAGGCATTGATGGAGCCTCAGGAGTAGAGGCTCAACCTGCAGCATCCGTTGCTGCAGGGGTTACCCCCACAGCAGATCTTGTCAGAAAGGCTGAGTTCCAAGCCTTTGTTGACTTTGTTCAGTGGTCCTTGGAAGACCTAAAACTCATCATCCAAGGGATTGTTGACAACCCACCATCAATCGATACCTCCACCCTTCAACAATCCCTTGGCATCCTTCAACAGACCCTCACCACCCTTACCAACCAAACCAGAGACAATACCACCTGTCTCCAAATGCTCCAACAAACGGTAACCCAACACCACAACACCACCTCCTCCTTTGCCACCTAAAGAAACCAACTCCTCATCTACTCAATCGCCACCCTCACGGCCCAGGCAACTGCGACCGATGAGACCATAGCCACCATAACCACCCAAATAAATACCATCTTCCAAACCCTCAACGCCATACCTGCCACAATCCTCACCCAACTCCATCAACCAACACTTCCACAAACATCTTCATCAATCGATGAAACCCTCACCTCCCTCACCACCCAAATGAGCAACATCCAAACCGCCTTAACCCAACTCCTAGCCACCATACTAGCCAACATACCCCAACCTCCACCACATGCACCTCTCTCTACAGGTACATCCTTCAATGCAGCATTCTCCTCCTTCACTGTAGAGGTGAAGAATCTCATCGCCAACCTTCCCTATCCTCCATCAACATCCGCCACCACGTGTGTGCCACCACCACCCACATCATGCACAGATCTTGTTACCGGAGCCGACCTTCGGGCTCTGTCCAAGGCACTTATCTCATCGTTCAATGAGATAAGTGCAAAGTTTGTCGCCAGATGGATTGAGCCTACAATTGTGCTGAGGAAGAGTCTTCAACAACAGCAAGATCAAACCAACACTCTCCTTTGCATCATGGAACAACGACACAACAAGGATCGGGTGCGTACTTTGGCCGAGCGTATACGACTTTGGAAGAAGAACAGGTCAAAGGCCTTTTGCTCATTAAGCCGTCCCCTCAAACGACGAAGGCATGAGGATCCAGACCCCGATGATCAAGGTCTCGGTCCTCATGAGGGGGAGAGACAGGCCACCGCTTCACAAGCAATGGAGTCCGCTGCACCCTCAACATTCCATCACCAACAAGAAAACCTACCATCTCCATCACCCCAAACACAACAATCCCCTTCAACCCAAGCAAGGGAACCAGAGGCTCAGCCCTCTGAAGATGTACTTAATGTACATGTTCCCCTTGCTACCACACATGAACCCATCGTGTTGAGTTCCTCAACCGACGAAAATCCATCCACCCAAGCAACAGAAACCAACCCACCATTTACTCCATCACCAACACCAGACCTACCATTAACCCCATCACCAACACAAGACCTACTATTAACCCCATCACCAACCCCTCGTGATACACAACCTTTCATCACCCAACCCGATGAACCTGAGCCAACCCAAGAAACCATCCTCTTACCAACCGATACAAACCCTCCAACCGATACACAACCTTCTACCCAAAAACACCCCCAACCGAACCAACCACGATTCAAGCAGACATTCCCTCTTCATCTAGGCATCCTCTACAGAGCCTAGTCGATGAAATAATACAGAACATGGAGTCACTAAGGAGACGTCCAAAGATACCAACAAGGGAACCCATCATGATGGAGAATATCCATCAACACATGTACGACGATCATGATGAAAGCCTATCCCTCAATCCTCCAGTTCTTTCACCAGAATCCATGGACCTCCTACATCAKCGATTTGTTAGACAGACTACCCAACCACCACAAGCTGTCTTCTCAAACGATGGGATAAGGAAGATAATGGATATAAAAATGAGGACCTTCGCCAACAGAGCAATAAGATATATTGAGTACACGATGGAAAGAGCTCACGGTCAGGTCAGCGTCTTCAACGACAATGACTTAATCAATCTCAACCCCTACGACTTGATCGAACTTTATGCATTCACAGCTTAACGACAGGATCAATGAATAAGATTTGGGGTGGCAAACAGAGCGATAGTGAAGACGATGGAGACCCTGGTGAAGCACAAAGCCAAGAGTGATTTTCAAATTGCTCTACATTTGGGTATTGAAAGACTCTCCTGCACCCCACCGAATGAAGACTTTCCTAGCATGCAAGAGAAGAGATCTGCCTCTGTCTTCACTCAACCCAAGCTTGGACTTGTCTTCAAGAATGAGTTCGGAGTAAAGAAATTCTTCAGACTAACTGAAGCCTTTAAGTATTCAACCGATACACTTGAGTTGTTTCAGAAGGTTATTAGAGAAAAACTGGGCAGATCTCATGTGCCAAGAGAAGATGGGAATCAACTCATTCATGAGATATCGACAGTCCTCATTTATCGAAGACTGCTGCTATGCTTTTGGGATATATCTCAAGGTAGATCATGAATGGAGTTTTAAAATTTTTGCCTTATTGTAAATCTCTGTTTCCAGTACTGTAAGAATTCATCATCCAATGGAAATTTGGAATTTGATGTTTTTCTTCAGATTAGTCTCTATTTTTTAATTTTGTTCGTAGATTAGTTTATGTTCTTTCATTACTTTAGGGGGAGATTGTTAGACCCCAACAATTAACAAGTGTAAAGGTAATGAAGAACGATAAGTGATGAAGAACTAGAAGACCGATGAAGACAATAAGGCAGAATTGACTAAGTATGAAGAACAACCAGAGGATCAATGAACAACCAGAGTATCAATGAACAACCAGAGATGCGATGGAAAAAGAACATTTTTCATCAGTCCTCTGGTCAACAACACTTAGAGTTTTCTTCAGCAATTCAACCAGAGGCATACGAAGAATATATAAAGATAAGGTTGAACCATCATCCCATGAAAGACAGCTGGAGATGACAAACCAACAGTTGGATTTCAAGATTTCAAGTTTATCTTAATTTATAGCTTATTCATAGTTTAGATAAACTATAAATTAAGATAAACTTTATCCATTAGTAGAAGATTAGCTAAATAGTCTCATTAGATAGTTATCTTCTAAATAGTCTTTTAGTATAAATAGGTGATTAGGCCTATTATAATCAATGTCGCTTTTACGTTTTCATATTGAATAAAGTGAATTTATTAGCACTCAAGATTGTTCTTTGAATGTTCATACATTGTTCTTGAGTGTTCATCATTTTGTTCATTAAAACACTATAATTTGGTTATTCTTAACTCGATTATTAGTGTTATTGAGAGATCTGGGATCAACAGTGATGGTGTTTAGGTAGGTGGTGATGGAAGCTATGGCCTTAACGGTCGCAGTTGCCTGGGCCGTGAGGGTGGCAATGGAGTTCATCATTGTTTGGTTTGCAATGGTGGAAAGGAGGATGTGGTATTGTGGTGTTGGGTGATGGTTTGTTGTAGCATTTGGAAGCAGGTGGCATTGTCGTTGGCTTGGGTGTCGAGGGTGGCAAGGGATTGTCGAATTAGGGTGAGATCGATGGATGGAGATGTGTCAAAAATCCTTTGTAAGATGAGTTTTAGGTCATCCAAGGACCGCTGAGTCGAGTCAACAAAGGCTTGGAACTCCACCTTTGTGACTAGATCAACAATGGGGGTAACCCCTGCAGCAACAGATGCTGCAGGTTGTGCCTCAGCTCTATAGGCACCCTCAATGCCTTGTGAAAATGTGGGCATTGAAGGACTTCCATCGACTTCTTGATAGCCCTCTAATTAGGAGCTATCTCTTGATGGTGCGACATCTTCTTCTTCTTATTTGGCTTCAAAGGCCGAGTAAGAGAAGTAAGTGTGTATCCCCTTCGCTAGATCAAGTATCGAAGGGGCTCGTGCATGAACGAGAGATCGCTTTGAACGATCTTGGGGAATATCAATGTCAAAAGTAACATATGCTTTTGGGTGTGTGGATGGTTATGGCGAGCCATGAGGTGATATGGCTCTTATGTCTTCATTTCCTCCTTGTTGGGAGAGAGGCGATGGATGTTGTGGTTCCTTGGCTAATACATCTCCAGAGGCCTAAAGAATGGCCTCTCACTGGCTGGTTTGGGTGAGGATTGGACTGGGCCATCCTTGTTCAATACCCCTTTGGCCTTGATCGCTAGGGGTAGTAGTGGTGGTTGCCCTTTAGGAAGTGGAGAATGGAGTTGTGTTTGTAGGGCAGGGGGATGCGTGAGGAGTATCATCATCATCATCTTCATCATTCGATGAAGACGACTCCTGCGTTCCCTCATTTGCATCAGGGGACGGCTTTATGTGCTATGGGGTGGCTGCCCACGGTTCTTGGGATAACAAAGAGCATTCATACTTCCTCCTAATCTCAGACGTCTCCGGTATGACGTTGGGCATGGCCCTAGAAACGGTCTTCTCTGTCGTGTAACCATCCTTGGAAATTGTTGGGCGATGGTCGTTCATCAAAAATTGTGGAGTGTATGGTTCTTCGGCCGGTAGGCTGTGTCTCCTCATCGTGTCCCTTATGATGAGGGGAAGGAAACGCGAGAAGAGGACAAAGGACAAAGGCTTTCATGTAGCCTGAAGCTTACACTTCTTGATGACCGTTGCGTGGATCTCATTGTAGATGAGAAGTGCGTAGTCCAGCGGTAAGTTGAAGAATAGTCCATACATTATCGTCATAATGTTGATGTTCCCTTGATCCATTGACTCGAGCTTGCAAGTGAGGGCTCGGTTCAGGATCGAGAAGAACATATTCCATATAGGGGGAAAGAACTGCCTCTTGAACTCAGATGCGTTAGGTAGGTCACGATAGTAACCCAACATCTTGATGACCCGGAGGATGTCAGAACTCGTGGGTGGCTCGGCGTAGTGTTATGTTAAGTTCTCGGCAAGTCGGGATGCATAGCACCTTGGAGACCTTTGCACGGGAAATTTTGACAGAGCAAACCATGTCATTTGGGACATCAATGTCCCCCATGATACCACGGTTCTTGGGGTAGAATTCGCATGTTTGCCAGTATTGTTGGACGTATTTGAGAGGTACGCCATTGTCAGATAGGGTTAGAACAGGTTGGAGGATGCAGTTTTGGAAGAACTCTATCATGATTACAAACCTGTCTTCAAACAAGTTGGTTCGCAGGTCAATGGCGTCGTTGTTGAGCTTGATGGGTAGAAAAACTAGTGCACGGCTGTCTGCGCCGGTTGATTGCACGTGGCTGTCATTGTTATGTGATTCGTGGGAAGCTGACGATGCCATTGTTGAAGAGTTACATGTTTTTGTTTGTTGTTCGTCTTGAGTTCTTGAAGGTTTTGGAAGCATAAAGAACAAATGGTTTGGAGAAGAAGGGTATATATAGGTGGAGAAGAGGAACGGTTTTGGGTTTTAGAAATAATATTTAAAAGGTAATGATTATAGAATGAGACGTTTGGCAAAAAGGTGATTTGTTAGCGTGATCATGGGCCGTCTTATCTGCACCGTGTCATTAATGCTGGTGGACACGTGTCTAAATGGGGTGGATGAACGTGTAATATGAAGGGGTTTATAGGGAACAAGTTGTTGAAATAGCAGGCGCGTGTTTGATGACGTTTGGGTTATTTGGGATAATTAAATAATCATCCCAAATAATATCTCTGGAATATTAATCCAAAAAAAATTTATTTTTAAAATTCCATCTAATTGTAAGATAAATACTAATTACGAAGTTTTTGTCTTCTAAAAGCCCATGTTGTATAGTTTTTAGTCAGAAAAGCTGCAATTTTGTATAATCTTTAAAGTGTTTTCAATTAAAGATGGGTTTTTGGATCCAAATAATTTTGTCATGGAATCAGAGGCGCTCTGGTTGGTCATGACTCTTTGGAAGGGGAACCAGAGGTCTCTGGTTGAGAGTGATGTAATTATTCATCGATGGTATGTTGGGTTTTAAGTCTAAAAGACTCAGGATAGACAAAACAGATGCTCTGGTTAAGCATAGACAACCCTTTATGTAGGACCAGAGGGGCTCTGGTTTAATGCACGAGTTTATTCATCATTTATATAGCATTTTTCGTCTCTAGAGGCTCTGGGTTGGAAAATGCATAGTTGTGTGATGGAAATGCTTTATAATGAATTCAAAACTCCCCTCAAATGATGCATGTGGATGTGTATTGAGTTTAAAAACTTCCCCTAGAACCAATAAAGAGGTTGTATTTGATGACCAGAGGCTCTTGTCTAGACAACCAGAGGCTCTGGTTGTGAATGATGATGCAAAGAGATGGAAATTGATCAAGTTTAAGTAAAATGATATGAAAAAGGATGGGCCTTTTGGGACCAGAGGGCTCTGGTTCCAAAGGCAACAAATCCAAAGGCTCTGGTCTTTAGAACCAGAGGCTCTGGTTGCAAAGGCGATGCAAACAAATATGAAATTTGGTTAAGTGCATGTAAATGGTTATGAAAAGAATGAGCCTTTGGGACCAGAGGGCTCTGGTTCCAAAGGCGTTTGAGTCGAGAGGCTTTGGTCTTTAGAACCAGAGGCTCTCGTTGTGAAGGCGATGCACATTTATATATGCTGAAAAAATGTTATATGATGTATGTGAAGTCCAATTTCGACTAGAGGGGCTCTGGTCGCAAAGGACATGGAAACCAGAAGCTCTGGTTTTTGGAACCAGAGGCTCTGGTTTCTTAAATGATGTAATATGACTAAATGTAACATGAGAATGAATGAAGGAGACCAAGTTTGGGACCAGAGGGGCTCTAGTCTCAAAGAATTGGAATCCAGAGGCTCTAGTCTATAGAGCCAAAGGCTCTGGTTGGGAAGGAGATACTTGGTGAAACTACACAAAGTATTTTCTTTGGCCCAGAGGGGTTTTGGTTCCAAAGGCGATGAAAATTTTTGCCAAAATTTGGACAAGTATTTCTAGTTGGGGCAGAGGCTCTAGTCTTCAGAACCAGAGGCTCTGGTCTTTAGAACCAGAGGCTCTAGTCTTTAGAACCAGAGGATCTGGTTTAGAGTACTTGGTGTTTATGTCCATAATGATATATCACTTGTAGGCATAACCATGAGATATTGAGGATCTCTGGTTTCAAACTAAGGATTGCCTCTAAGTGGTGAGATTCAGCATACACATCTTGCTGACAACGAATAAAAATCTTTTCTCATCAAGAGCTTTTATGAAAATATCAGGAAGTTGAATCTCTGTAGGAACAAAGTACATCTCTATTGTACCTTTTTCGACATTGCCTTTCAGAAAGTGGTACCTTACATCGATGTGTTTGGTCTTGGAATGCTGCACAGGATTTGCAGAGATGGCTATGGCAGTCTTGGAGTCACAGGGGATAGGAATCTTTTCATATTCAAACCTATAGTCCTTAAGCTGAGTCTTCATCCAGAGGACTTGTGAACAACAACTAGCAGCAGCAACATATTCTGCTTCTGCTGTAGAGGTTGAAACATAATTCTATTTCCTGGATGTCCAACTTACCAGCTTGTCCCCCAAGAGTTGACAGCTTCCAGACGTACTCTTTCAATCAAGCTTACAACCTGCATGATCTGCATCTGTGAAAGCTATTAATCAAAGCCATAGTTCTTTGGATACCAGAGACCCAATGAAGGGGTTCCCTTGAGGTATCTAAAGATCCTCTTGACTGTAGAAAGATGAGATTCCTTATGGTTGGCTTGATACCTTGCACAAAGACATGTAGCAAACATGATATCTGGTCTACTAGCAGTTAGATACATGAGTGATCCTATCATGCCTATGTAGGTTGTTATATCCATAGATTTGCTTGATGGATCAGCAAACATTTTAGCTCATGTAGCCATTGGTGTTCTCATCGATGATGAATTTGAGAGAGAGTATTTCTTCAGAAGTTCAGTCACATACTTGGACTGATTGATGAAAGTCCATTCTGGAGTTTGTTTTATTTGAAGACCAAGGAAGAAACTAAGTTATCCCATCATACTCATCTCAAATTTGCTTTTCATCATCTCTAAGAATTTGTTGCAAAATTTTGCATTGGTAGAACCAAATATGATATCGTCCACATATATTTGTACAAGTAGAATGTTACCTTTATGCTTCTTTAGAAAGAGGGTTGTATCGATTGTACCCTTTTCAAATCCATTGTCGATGAGAAAGGTTGAGAGGGATTCATACCAGGCCCTGGGTGCTTGTTTCAGCCCATATAGGGCTTTGTCCAGAAAGTAGATGTATTTTGGATTCTTTGGATCTTCAAACCCAAGGGGCTGCTGTACGTATACTTCTCCTTGAAGCTTACCATTGAGGAAGGCAGACTTGACATCCATTTGATAGACCTTGAAGCCTTCGTGTGCTGCATAGGCTAGGAATATCCTGATGGATTCAAGTCTTGCGACGGGAGCAAATGTCTCATCGTAGTCAATCCCTTCTTCCTTGTAGTAGCCTTTGGCAACAAGCCTGACCTTGTTCCTTATGACTATGACATCTTCGTCTTTCTTGTTTCTGAAGACCCATTTGGTTCCTATGGCCGTCTTCCCTTTGGGTAGTGGCATAAGGGACCACACTTTGTTTCTTTCAAACTGAAGTAGTTCTTCTTGCATTGCATCCATCCCGTTTAGGTCTTGTATGGCTTCAGAAATTTTCTTCGGTTCGATCATGCTCAGAAAGTTGGCGAAGAGGCATTCATTTGCTGGTGCAGATCTGTCTTGACACCGGATGTTGGATCACCAATAATTTGGTGATGTGGATGGTCTTTTGTCCACATGGTGCAAGATTGGGGTTCTGTAGCACTAGGATGCAGTTCTTCATCAACTAATGGAACTGCTTGATCCCCCTCGAAGAGATCATCGCCAGAGTGACGCTCTAGTTCTGGTTCTTGATCTGAAGACACAAAAGAAGTAGAAGGTGAAGTAACATGAGTTTCAGTAAAAGTTATACATTTAGCAATGGAGACTTCATGTTCTTCATCGGCTCTGGAAGTGGGCTTAGCAATAGGTGCATGTCCAGAGACTACTTCTTCTTTGAATATGTCTTCAAATAAATGAGCTAATTCTGATTCATTCTGTTTGCCATGTGATGAATCAAAGGCTCTCTGTTGAAGTCCGAGTCCTGAACTGTTGTGTCAAGAAGTCATCGGTGTGGAATTATCAAAGGACACATTAATGCTTTCGATGACAATATTTTTTCTTTTGATGTAGACTCTGTAGGCCTTTGCGGTTTGAGAATATCCCAGAAAGATCCCTTCATCTGCTTTCGTGTCGAACTTGCCAAGATATTCCCTATCATTGAGTACAAAGCATTTGCACTCAAAGACATGGAAATATTTGACATTAGGTCTTCTTTGATTGATGAGTTTATAGGGTGTCTTCTGGTGCCTCTTGTTGATGATTGATCGATTCTGGGTGAAGCAAACAGTGGAAATAGCTTCAGTCCAGAAGGTAATAGGTAACTCCGATGAAGCAAGCATGGTCCTTGATGCTTCCATGAGGGTTCTGTTCCTTCGCTCCACCACTCCATTCTGTTGTGGAGTTCTGGCTGCTGAAAAGTTTTGGGAAATGCCTTCACTGGTGAGGTATTCATCGATTATGGCATTCCTTAATTCAGTTCCATTGTCACTTCTAACTTTTATGAGTTTGCGTTGTAGAAGGAATTGTAGCCTTTTCATCACCTCAATGAGTAGGTCAGGAACATCTGATATCTTCTTTACAAACTCAACCCTGGTGTATCTGGAGTATTCATCAACTAGTACTAAAATCAACTTCTTTCGGGAGAGGCTTTGTGTAGATATGGGCCCACGGAGGTCTATGTGGATCATGTCTAAGGGCTTGGTGCAGGAGGTTTCTAACTTAGTTTTATGAGAAGCTCGTTTCAACTTTCCCATCTCGTAGGTTGAGCACAGATGGTCTTTTTCGAAATTGAGATCCGGAATCCCCTTGACCAGCTTGTGTTTGGATAACTTCCATAGAACATCAAAGTTGAGATGTGATAATTTTTTATACCATAGCCAATTTTCATCGTTCTTATGGGATACATGGCAGAGGGTGTCTTGTCCCACAGAGGATTGGAAATCCAGAAGATAGAGGTTCCCTTCTCTCTTTGCCTTGATGATGGTTTAGCCGGGCTATATTTCGATGATGCAGAAACCCTTGCGAAATCGGACTTCAAGACCCTTGTCGCAGAACTGGCTTATGCTTAGTAAGTTATGCTTCATACCTTTAACATAAGCCACTTTGTTGATGGAGATGTTGCCTTTTATGAGAGTGTCGTATCCCTTGATGGTACCCTTACTGTTGTCTCCAAAAGTGACAGAGCCTCTAGATTTCTCGATGAAGGAGGACAACTGACTTTTGTCACCAGTCATGTGCGTGGAGCAACCTGAATCCATATACCATGGTTGCACATGCTGGTCCTGCAAGACAAATTAAGGGATTTAGGTACCTATTTCATAATGGGTCCTCGTTTGTTAGTAGGGGGTGTGGTACTCTTTTTGTCGCCCTTAGCCTTTGCAGGCTTGGGTTTGTTTGCATTTCCCTTGCCCTTAGACTTCGGCTTTTTCACGTTTTCATTGGTTTTAATGTTAGAGCGATAGACGTGTTTGGAAAATATACAACGATGGGTTAACATGTGGTTCCGCAGGTTCTGTAAAAGAGCTAAACATTGGCAATTAAGATTTTTAGGACAAGAATGTCTAACTTTATTTTTATTCGATGAAAATGAAGAAGTAAATGCAGGGAATGAAAATCCTGTCCTAGCATCGGCCGTTTTTACAAACTTCCTACCTAGTTTAGATTTTTTATTCGTGGAAGGCTTGGCTTTTACTTCTTTTCTGATGAAGGACTTCTTTTTTCTTCAGCTAAATGAAAGGAAAATTGGTGGTTATTATTCTCAGAGGCAGGCCACTTCTGTTTTTGCTCGCGAGTAAACTTTATGAACTTAGAAGAGGTACTTGAGCATTCTGAGGTGTCTTTGGTAGTTTGGTGTTACTCAGTTTTTCTTTTTCTTTATCTACAGTTTTCATCGATGCTGGAACATCAGATTTCATTGAGGACTTGAAGTTTTGAGGCTTTTTATCCTCAATGGCCTCTAGTAATTCACAGACTATCTCTTATTCAGATTCAGAATCAAGAAAGTCTCTCGCTGATTTTTTGTAATAAAAATTATCATGGATGTTTGTGGGAGGTGTGGGTTCAGAGGTTGATGCTTCAGAGTGATCTGTAGGGGGTTCCATCATATCTGACTTAGACGAACTTCCAATATTACTTGGATGGTTCATCGATTCATCAGATAACGATTCCTTACTAAGATTCACCTCTTCATCAACAGCACTTGCTGATGAAATGGGATTGACGACCAGAGACTATAATTTAACCATAGGGTTTCCATCGGTCTCTGATGTGGAGGCATTGTTCCCTTCATCAGAATTCTTACATGTACTACTCTCGTACACCACGTTTTCAAAATCCTGTCTCAAGAGGACAGTTTTTCCATCGACTTTAACTCATTTAAAATTTGCGTTAGGTTTAGTGAAAAAGTCGGGTTTTTGAATGCATCCAAGTTTGAAAGTGGATTCAAGGGTGGATTTCTTTGTTTCAATGAAGGAGTCTAATTCATTGAATCCAATCCCTTGAGTGTCCTTTTGTCCGTTTAGTTTTTCGTATACATTTTGGGCAGCCTTATATTTCTTCATCAGAAGTTCATTGGTTTGAAGCTTTTGATGAAGAACCTCCCTTTCTTTTTCAAAGAAATTTTTAAGGGCTACTGAGTTAAGCCTCTCTGCCTCAGATTCTTTTAAGGCCTTTGCCTTCTTTTCTAAGTCCTTGGTTATTCTCTTGTTTAAATCCAGAAGTTTTTCTTCCTCTGATTTGGTAAGAATGGCAATGCGAGTCTTTTCCTTAAGAAGTTTGGCTTTTTCTTCGGTTAGAAGATCAGTCTCTCTTTTGTAGAAACTTACTTCTTTTTCCGCTTTAAGTCTTTCAGATTTTTCAAAATTTAATTTTTCTTTTAGTTTTATGAAGTTCTCTGAAAGTTTTATTACCCTTAACTCTAGAGTTGAATGCAAAAATGCTTTTAAAGCAAATATCTGATTTTGAGCAGCTGATTATCTTGGAACGGGCCAAGAATGATAAAGAGAAGAAAGACATCTCAGAAGACTGTCAGAGCCAAATATAGATGTTATCTGAAAGCATTGCTCTAAAGAAGAAGGCTTTAGACGAAGAGAAGAAGCAATTTATTCTTGAAATGAGAAATACATCAAAAAAGTATACAGCTATTGCTAAGGAGCTTGCTAATAAGAAAAAGTGGCTTGACATCGTTTCGGAAAATGATAAGAGCAGCTCAGATGAAGAAAAAAGAGAGTTAATAAATCAGAAGAGAAAGTTTGAAATGCTTCAGAAGGAGTTAGAAGGTAAACTCCTGGATACTTCAAGCAAATTGTCTGATCTGAAGACAGACCTTGAAACTGAGCTGAAGATGAGAACTGAACTTAAAATTAAGTTTGATTTAGTTACTGCTGAAAGAGATCAGCTTTTACAGAAAGTCAAAGACTTTTCTTGTGCAAAAAGCTCAATTAGTTCTCCATCATAGTGTAAAACTAGCTTCTATGACTGTTCCAAATTGAACAATTATTCAAGCAGTCCTAAATCTACTATTTCTAAGAACTATTCTCGTTCTTCTAATCAGTATTATCAAGGGTATGTTATCAGATCACCCAATAAATCTTCTAAGATTAAAAGTATTTGGGTTAATAAATATGATTCTGTTTCATCTCATAAACATGTTGTTACTAACTCTGTTCTTCCTTGTATTGTGAGATCCACTAATGATCTGATCAATCTTTGCAAGAGAAGAATTATGTTCTCAACATGCAGAACCAATGATTTTGTCAATAAGAAAAGGTTCAACAGGTGGCATGGAGATAACAACTATCAAAACAGTTGGAAAGGTAAGAACAGGTATGATCACAATAATTGGTATGGGTCATATTCTATTTTTGATCATCCTGTTCAAAGTGCTAAAAAGAATATATCTAATATGAATAGATGGTTTGGTAGTTACAACATACTCCAACCTGATACTAACAAAATAGGACCCAAGTTCTTTTGGGTACCAAAATCTACTTAATCTGGTTTTGCAGGTGTGTCAATTTTGTGCTGATTAGAATATCATATCAGTGATACACCAATGTAGGGGGAGTTGTAATTTGTTCCACAAAGGCTTCTGAACAATTCAGTTCAGGACTCGTGCTTTACCGAGTGTGGTTTCTAAACACACAGTTTAGGACTCGTGCTAAACATGTTTTTCTTAATTTTTTTTATTTTTTGAGCTGAATCGAATCATTTCAATAATCTACTTTCTAGGGGGAGTCTCTAGAAAGTTCAATAAATGTTTTTCGGAAAATAATTTTTTTTGGTAATGAGTACATTTTCTGAATAGGTATTTCCTGATATTTTACTTGTGTAATTTATCATCAAACATAACTCCAATACCTGTTTCAGCTATTCTTGAAACTGTTATTATCACGTCTCTTAAAATGATAATCATTTTCAGTGATAATACGTTCGTTTGTATTCAAATTTGTTTTCTGATATTTTTTTTACGTTGATTGATATACATTCAATATTTTTTAATATCAGAATATGTAAACTCGTTCTTACAGATCTTCATTCATTTCTCTCATATACCAAATAATTTGATCGTTGTCGCATCATTCTTTTATTGTTTGTGCTTTAAAGTCAAATATTTTGATCAAATTTTATATGATCATTGTGCTTTATTTGCAATAACATTTTCATCAACCACTGTGATCAACTGAGCATATTGTTAAATTTTAGGAGGGACTGAGTGCTTATCAGAAATACCTCAATGGATTGTCATAACCGACAAACCTACCCATGAGGACAACCATATCTGAGTGAGCTTTATATACAAAAGGGTTTGTGTGCTGAGACTAAAATGAAAATGAGAGGGGTAGTTGTTGTGAGCTAAAAGAATTGTCGAGAGTTGTGTCAGGATTAAAAGAATATAAGAATCCTATTCCAAACTTCTAAAATCCAGGCGTACCACACAATCTATTAGTTCTCAATTCCTTTGAGACTAATATTGAAAACGGCAAAGCCCAAGCCAATTCTTGTCACAACCCCACCAGCTACTCATTTATCTCTCAACAGATAAGTGTTTCAATAACACTTGGGGAACGCAGCTCATCTTCTATCCATTTCTCATTCAGAGAAAGTTGATATTGAATCAGAAGGATATATGTCCCCCATTCAAGTCTTTTTGATCACTAATTGAGTCTGATAAATTTGTGTAGTCCACACGGTTTATCTTTTTGAGCCGAAACAAAAGCATACGTTGCTTTATCTTTCTACGCTACACAGATTTTGCATTTTATTTGTTAATTTGCCAAAACATTCCAAGATATGCTATTTTTAAGCTATCAATGATTGAATGGAAGACCTGGTGAGATGAGCATCAAAAAGTCTCATATATATAGTACATCCGTTGTACTGAGTATATCTGATATAATCACAGGCCAATCTTTTGAAAAGATTGAAAAAAATTTCATACGTTGAAATTGGTTGTTACCTTCCCATTCCCTTAATCTGAAAAGATTAAATAAGTGGATTTGAAAAGATCTACTTACAATTTCATGAATTGATGGCTTACGCAGAGGATTTCATTCATTCTTGTATATGATGGAATGATTCTCATTTCATCATAAGGGGGAGTATGAAATAATGAATGAAATGTCCAATTCCGAACATTATAAGGGGAATCTGATGTAAAGATCAAGGGGGAGTAACTTCAATAATGGCAAAAGACTCAAAGGAAATGCGACTGTAGATGATTACAAAAGATTATTATGATACTAAAATGACTGAGGGATGTTGAATGTGAAGATCCATTTTACAACAGTTTACTGAAGATAAGTTTTGAAGATTGTTATTGTTTCTGAAGATTTTTGTTGATACTGATTTACATTGTCAAAAGAGAAGATCATCGTTCTTCTACATTCAAGGGGGAGAATGTTAGAACATCTTTCTCAACAATTGATTGTCTGAAGATTTCGAGTTGAAGTTGGTTTTTGAAGAAGACATAGAGTGCTTAAAGCTTSAAAGTTCAAACAAGACTTAAAACGCGCAAATTCTTTCAAGTCTAAATACTGTAACACCCCATACCACACATTGCATGTAACACATATTTCATTCAGAAGAAAATACATGTTTATATACCATTCAGGTCCCTTAGTACAAGAATCTATCATTACAGAATACAAGATCCAAAAATTCAAATACATTTCTTGTATTTCTTGTACTAATCAACGTTCATCAATCAAAATTGTATATCATAGACAATTCTTCATGTAGAAATGCATATAGGAAAATATCACATTTTCCCCTTTCCTTTACCTTCCGTACCTCCTGCAATACATAGTTAAAATGACAAAACGAGGGTTAGACCGAAAAGTCTAGTGAGTTACCCTATTTATGTTATTACAGGGTGGAAATCACCAAAATCTTTATGAAAAACAACTTTTCATATATATAACAAATATATGAACAAATAGGAACATAATACTAGTACCTTTCTACTTTTCAATGCCAAGTATTCAGATTATTCAAATAACATACCTTTGAACCAACCAGGTGTCATATAATGCCACTTTTAAACCTTTTCTAATCAAACAAGGTTTATTTAAAGTTTCAGGCCAAACCTGTTATTTTCTCCTTAGTAACATCCAGACTATGATTTCCAATAAAAACATTGATCCTAAATCTTTAAATCATAAAGAAATAAAGATTCCAAACCACGGTAGTCTTAAGGGATATAATAGAAAGAGTTATATCATRCAACACACATACAAATGCCACCCTTATATCAAATATACACCTCTCCTTGATATGCCACCCTTATCCCATGGTACACCTCTCCTTGATATGCCACCCTTATCTCATGGTACACCTCTCCTTCATATGCCACCCTTATTTCCTCATCAAAACAATTTACAAAAACAATTCCAAATAAACCGTAGTCAATGGAATTATTATCACTCCGAAATCATTTATATCAAAATTTTCCATTTTATGATAAAATAACAATTTTCATCAATCAAGCACAAGGCATGGTACAAATCCGGTCAACTTGGCTTGGCCGGACTTCATCTCCGGTCAAGTCTTGACTGATTTACCAAATCCGGACAATATACCGCCCAAGGCCTGTCCGATTTAACACTTGGAATCATTTCCAATACTTTTGTCCGGATAACAAGTCCGGACAATACATCGCCTAAGACTTGTTCGATTTAAGACAATCCAGTCACCACATGGTCGTATTCATACTTCTCCGTTCAAAATACTTGAACTCAATAATCATAAATCGCTCAACACTTGATCGATTTAAGATTAAACCGCTTAACACTTGACCGGTTTAGGGCTTAATCGCCCAACCCTGGTCCGATTTAAGAATAATCCGGACAAGCTTTGTCCGATTTAGAATTAATCCAATTACCCTTTATCCGAATAAAACCCTTAAGAAAATAATTGATTTCTTTCCAATAATAAACAACATTCAAATAAAACCAATAACAAATTTTAGGCAAAAAGGTTTAGAAATCACTCACCTTATCAAGCATTTTGAAAACAACCTTCTTGTAATGCAAAAGTAAGAAAATATGGGCAAGCTTTCCCTTCTAAATCACTCAATTTATCAGAATAGCCAAGAAGATAAAATGGGGGTCAAACCCTCCTTTTATACCTTTCCTTAACAGGAAAGTCGGCCACATGCACACACCCACACACCATGCATTCTCATAACATGCATGTGTGTATATCTATATATATATATATATATATACTTCTACATATACACATAATCTTATACATGCATTCTCATTATGCACATAATTTTCAACACACTAGCATGATCAAATAAAACAAATTTATCATGCTATCACGTAATCATTTAATCAGATAATCACGTATTTATTACCTCGGGTGATAACCAAGATCCAGTTATCACATTATCCACCCCTCAAAAGAATTCCGTCGTGGAATTCCTTTAATAAAAAAGCCAAGGGTATTCTGATCTCATCTTTGACTCCAATTCCCCTGTTGCTTCCGGTCCTTAGTGAAACTTACACTAAACCTTAACCAGACTTATCTCTTTCTTTCTCAACACCTTGATCTTTTGGTCAATAATAGCTTCCGGTGTTTCCACAAAGTTTAGCTTACTATCTAATTTAATCTCTGGCAACGGTACAGCTAAATTTGGATCAGCCAAACATTTCCGCAGATTCAACACATGGAAAGTGTTGTGAATCAGACTCGGCTCTTCTGGGAACTCTAACTGATATGCTACTGGCCCAATTCTCTTACATATTCTGAATGGCCCCACATACCTTGGACTGAGCTTACCTTTTTTCCCAAATCTGATGATACCCTTCCACGGTGAAACTTTCAGCATCACAAAATCACCTACACAAAATTTATTCGGCTTTCAACGATTATCTGCATAACTTTTCTGGTGATCTTGTGCTGTTTTGATTCTTTCACGGATCTGTTCAATCTTTTCAGAAGTTTCTTGGACAATTTCAGGACCTGTCAGCTGTCTTTCACCCACCTCATTCCAACATAACGGCGTTCGGTATTTACGTCCATACAACACTTCATACGATGCCGCTTGGATGCTGGAATGGTAACTGTTGTTATATGCAAACTCTATCAATGGCAAGTGATCTTCCCACGATCCCCCGAAGTCAATAATACAAATTCTTAATATATCTTCGAGAGTCTGGATAGTTCTTTCACTCTGCCCATCAGTCTGCGGATGATGGGCTGTACTTAGTCAGATTTCAGACCCAAAGCGCAACCCTTCGTAGAACTTTAAAGTAAACCGACTATCTCTATCAGAAATAATAGACAATGGAACACCATGTCGGGTAACAATTTCTTTGATGTAAATCTGTGCTAGCTTCTCTAAAGAGTACTTCTCTCTTATTGGTAGAAAATGTGTAGATTTAAAAAGACGATCAATAATTACCCAAATCGCATCATACCCCTTTGGAGTTCGAGGCAACTTCATGACGAAATCCATAGTAATGTGATCCCATTTCCATACAGGTATCTCTAAAGATTGAAGGCTTCCATACGGCTTCTGATGTTCAATGATAACCTGTAAACATGTGTGAAGTCCAAAATTCATACAAATATGATATCAATCTTCAAGAACACGATGAATGTAAGAATAGAAAGAATAGATCACCAAATGTAATTTCCTTAATTGAGAGAGAGAATTACAGCTCTAAATCTGATTACAATCTGCTAATGACTTGATAATGACAGTTACAAAGGAAAATACTATTTATACTAAGGAAGTAATAAAGCTACACTATTATAAAAACATGTAAGATATGGAGAAACTTGAATACAACAATAATGCTCATACTCAAACCCAACATTCTCCCCCTTTGGATTCAAGTTTGGACTCTTGTAAATTTTGTCTTTCTAAGTCCAAGAATTTCTCTAACCTCCTTAGAGCGTTCCTGTACTGAATCTTCTCCTCGAGTAGATTTATAGCGTTGATCAACATATATCTTTCTTTAGAACTCATTCTCTCTGACTCTGCAGCTCTGTTGTTGTTCACCCTTTTGAAATCAAGCGCCTGTCTTACCAACCTTATCGTACCATCTGAATACTTGTTCAATTCACTGAATCTCATAAATTTCTTCACTTGAAGCTGAGCAAAATATATGACTCCGAACTCTGGCTTTTCGAGAATCATGTAAACAGGATAAGCATCAATATCTTCTAAGTCTTGATTAGGTCTTTTCAGGTTGATGATTCTTTGATTGTCTTCGAGACCCATTTGAACATCTATTACCATAGCCAGCTTTACATGATGTCGCATAAATCTTTTAATAACATCAAGAGCAACCAGAGCTCCCTCCTTTCTGTTAGTCATGTTTCTGATTTCAAAGTACATATACTCTAAATCTTCAAAATATAAGCTTGAAAAATCATCTTCACTGAATCTCCAAATTTGTCCATCCTGTCTAGTCACAGTAAAAACAGGATACCAGATTCTCAGAAGTCTTTGAGCATCAATCTGCTTAATTGTGACAACCTGATGCTTTGTACGAACTTCACTAATAGGTAGGCGCTTAGCTTTCAAAAAGTGTTTGTATTCTAAACGATAATCTTTGGTTTGCCGATGAATACCAAGGACTTTATCACCGCTCAGAACCTTACGATGACGGATAAAAATTCCAATGTAGATATCTTCCAAGTACGGCTCTCGGATCCTTTCTCTATCGTAACTTGGAAAATTTGCTCGGATGTGAAATGGTACATAATTCTTTGTATAAATTTCTGTAGGATCAACATGTTCTCTAGGAGCAGAGATGTCTGATACACTAGTTGCATCTGCAGTGGAAGATTCTGGAATAATCTGACGGTCATCTTGAAAAGGAAAAGCTGGATCTTCATCATTTATATTAGCTTCAAAATCAAAGTAAATCCCAGTTGACTCGTCAATGTTGTCAATGTCCTCTCTAAAATCTTGCTCTCCACCCAAAACATTAGAAAATACATCATTGAAACCTATATTGGCAGACAAGTCCAATAACAACCTTGTCCCTACTGAGGAGTCCGCCGAATTTTCAACCATTGGCTCGATCATAGGACTTATCTCCATTTCTTCCTCATCTTATATAACAATAGCCTCAATTATTCTTTCCTGAACAGACTCTGGGGCAGAAGCTTCAGCAATTACGTCTTGAGCAGATGGCTCATTTTCAACCCTTGTAGCTTGTTCAGAACTCTCAGCCAATCTCTGTCTCTTCCTCTCCCCCTCATGATGATCTGGATCATTCGGATCATCATGCCTTCTTTTATGAGAGATGGCCTGAGATCTGCATGTTTCTTCTAAGATAGACACCCGTTCAACAAGGGCATCCATTAAACTTTTAAGATCTTGGGTTTTGGATGTGATTAACTTGCTAACTTTTGTGATGCTAGAAGTAACCACATCTTGAAAAGTCAAAAACTCTGAGGCTCTAACGAAAGGCATCAATTTTGAGATGCCATCAATTTTACGTACAACAGTGATTTAAGTTTGTCCACCGTTTGTTCTTATACCGACGGCTCAGGTACATGTGGTGGTGATGGTGCAAATGGTTGCTCTTCTTCTACCGTTTCTTTCCCCTTCAGAATTCTTTTCAGACTTGCAATTTGTGCATCCATATTTTCTTGAACAACCTTTAGGGCGCTATCCAGATAATATCGTGACACAAAGTCTGGTAAGCTCACACCTGGATCACTTAGATTACCAGTTGAAACAACAGTTGAATAAACTGTTGTGCCTACGTTCATTGTTGGCATGATAGTAGCATTGGTAGGACTTCCAACCTGTCCTTGTGAAATGTCAAATGACACCACTTTGGTCGTTCCAGCAAGTTCACTAAGAACTGCACTTGGAGCAATAGATGCTCTAGACTCGTGTGTACCTATGTGTATCGGCGCTATACTCGAGGTGTATAGAATCGATGTCATAGGCTGGGGCAGTGGCCTACCTGTTTCAATAACTACGTTCTCCAAATGAGAAGTAGTTAGCGAATGTGCTATATCCCCGTGTTCAATTAAAACAACTGGTTGTTGAGAACCAGTTGAGTGGATGGGTGGGGTGTATATTTGCATAACTAGGCTAGCAATGTCTTGTTCAATACCAACATTCAATGAATGAATGTCAGTAGTAGATGTGGATGCCCGGCTATGTGTTTCAGCTAGGTAAGGAGCTTGATATTCATTTTGTGCTCCACTCACACCCTCTCCATATTCTTCTTCGTCCCTTTCACTCATTCTCCCTTCATTTTGAACTGAAACTCCCTCATCTCCTTCTCCGATACAAATGTCTTAAAGAATACGATCATAATCATCATATTCTTCAACATTGAATGACAAAGAATTTAGACTCGGACAAGGCTGTAGAGCTGAAAATTCTGAAAAAATGTCATTTATATCATCAACCAATGCTCCAATTGGAATATTCTATGAAGGAATAGTTTGAGCACGGTCGTCCGTTCCATCATCATTATTATCATCATCATCATGATCACCAGAAACTGCCTCATTGTCAGTTTCAGTATCTTCCGAACTTGAAGAAGTTGTAAAAGTACTGTCAGATGAAGTACATTGCCGATCAGATGCTCCCCCCTCCTGTTCACCCCTCTCTATTTCTTTTTCCCTCATCACACTTCCCTGTTCAGGTAACCCCTGTTCCTGAACTCTCTCTTCTATCTCTAACTCTTCTCTTACAACTAAGGCATGGGGTGATCCCTGGGCAAGTTCAACCGGATCTGGTTGAACTATAGGATCTATCACTCTCTTATAGTCTATAACGCACTGAGTAGTCTGATCAGCTAAGGCAAATAGTTCTGGTGGTATTTCCATTATAGAATCCAAATCTTCTACTTCTGTATGCTGCCAAATTCTAGACATGACGAATATTGGCCCCTTTTCAGCATTGGGTCTAGCCGGAATGTCTTCATTAGTATTCATCATTACCTTAATAAAAAGTTGCAAAAACATCTAGAAGGGCACAAATTTTGTGGCTTTAGATGGGAATCTTTTTGCGTTGACAAGCTCCACCAATTCATTCAATATGACTAAAGCATAGTCATAGTTTCTCGAGAAGACTATTCCATGAAAAAATTTGAGAAACGAGCTACTGCAAGTATCTATCCCCGCAGTCTTTGACGTCAGGCATCTGTTCAGAATTGAGAACAACAAATGCCAAATGGATGGTAGGAATCGTCTTTTGAAATGTGTCAGGTTAGTCAACTCTGCCGAGTATCCTAACCGTTTGATGTCTAAGCACAGTTGTTCATCTGATACAAAATCTTAAAATCCAGTAGAGCCTGGTCCAGGCAGACGGAGAATCCTTCTTAGTCGTTTTAATGTCAGATGACTGACATATTCGTCAACTTCCCCTTCAAAATAAATGGTGTCACTGTCTTTTTCCAAAGTAAGCGTACTCCAGAATTGTTGTAAATACACCATTGAAACAAGGGTATTAGCTGATAAAGAGTAGGCTATGGGGTGTCCTTTCAGTATTTCTGGGATGATTGGGTATTTAGCTGGCATAACAAAAGATAATGAATGGTTGTTAGGTTTTATTTCTAGGTATTTTATTTGAGGAAATAGGGTTTCGGAGGGTATGGGTTGGTTAGGCGGGTGGTTTGGAATATTGTCGGATCTGACCAAATGAATGTGAGAGTCCTCGTCAGATTGATGTCTTATGTCCGCCATTAACCTGTAAAATTTTATTCAAGAAACTCAAAATTTTAAAACAAAACAACAAACAAAAAAAAATAGAAACTTAACAAAAAAAAAAACTTAGAGAAAAAAAAATTTGGTGACCGGATTTCATATCCGGTCAAAAGAAACCAACCAAAAAAAACAAGTCTAGCAAAAAAAAATTCAAATCCGGACAATGATCAACCGGATTAAGGTTGATAGGAATAAACTTCGATCACCTTCTCCGCAGAGAAATCTGACAAACAACACTCTAAAAACACTTTAAAATACACTTTAAGGAAAAAAAAACCTAAAAATATAAAACAGAAACAATTTTTATTATTAAGCCTTTTATGGTTTGATTTAGGTTCGATTCAAAGTTAATCGTAAACCAGTCCAAACATTCCGAATAAGTCCAAACATTCAGAGTCAAGGAATTATGAACAAGAAGATCAATCAAAGTGAACCTTAATGAGAAACGGGATGAACAATAGATTCAAAGAAGCTTTGAGCGATTAACCAGGTAGWTGAACGGAGACGAAGATGAATAGTAGAAGAGAGTAAAAAGTGAAAAGTAAAATTTTGTCAATTATTTATAGTCAAAGTCAAAAACCGTTCAAATTCTAAACCGCTCAAGGCTTATCCGGATTATAATAAATCGGTCAAGAGGTGTCCGATTTATGGAATATGAAATATCTAAGTGTTAATCCGGACAATAAATCGCTCAGGGCATAGACGATTTAGAAGAACACTGGTCAAGACTTGTCTGGTTTAAGAATAAATAACTCAAGGTTCAAACGATTAAGAAATAAATCGCACAACAAAGAAAGCTAAATCGCTCAAATGAAGGATTAAACCGCTCAAGAGATGAACGATTTAAGGACTTGAAAAAGTAAAATCAACAAGCGATTTAGGAATCCGATCAAATGAATTAGACGATTTGTAAATCCGCTCAATCCCTTGTAAAGTATATCTAGCCTTATCCGGATAAAAGTTTATCATATAGCCTTTTATCCAGATTAGTCTAAATCGGACAAGTGTTGTCCGGATTTGCAATAAATCGGACAAGTGTTGTCCGGATTAGACAAAATCGGCCAAACACTTATATTTCTAAACTCTACATCTTTTAAAAATTAGATAATACTCAAAATACCTGTAAGAAAAATATAAACTGTTAGTTCAAAACAGATAAAATTCACTCCCCCTCAAAATATGATCAGATAAAAAAAATCACACTCCCCCTCAAATATAGATTCCCACGATCAAGAAATTTAAAATCAGATAGAAAAAATTGAAACACTGACTTGTATTTAAAAAATACAGATATTTGACTAAATGAATTTGAATTAAATACAATTCAATATATTGAACTGTTTTTAATAAAAATTTAAATTTTCAAATACCTAACTTACATACAAGAAAGCTAAAGCGTTTTTCGTCCAATGCTTTCGTAAATAAGCCAGCTAATTGAAATTATGTATTTACAAAATACAGTTCAATGGTTCCTTTTTCTACATGATCTTTAATAAAATGATACCGGATATCTATATGCTTGGTTTTAGTGTGTTGAACAGGATTACATGAAATAGCAATAACACTTTTGGAATCATAGTAAATTGGAATTTTTATTAAAATAAAACCCGTACTCTCTGAGCTGTGTCTGCATCCATAGCACTTGAGAACAGCAGCTTGCAGTAGCTACATATTATGCTTCGACAGTAGAAATGGAAACGTAGTTATGTTTCTTTGATGCCCAGCTGACTAGCTTGTCCCCCAAAAACTGTAGATGTCCTGTTCTACTTTTCCTATCCAACATACAGCCTGCATAGTCTGCATCTGAATAAGCTGTCAGTTCAAAACTAGTACCCTTGGGATACCAGAGTCCAAGATTACCAGTCCCTTTAAGAAATCGGAAAATGCGCTTAACGGCAGTTAGATGGGACTCCTTTGGATTAGACTGATATTTGGCACAAAGATGTGTTGAAAACATTATATCAGGTCTACAAGACGTCAAATACATCAAAGAACCTATYATSCCTCGATATGTTTTCTGATCAACAGCTTTTCTAGAAGGACCAGCATGAATTTTCGTTCCATATGCCATAGGTGTTTTGATAGATGAACAGTTTTCCATATTAAGTTTCTTCAGGATGTCTAAAATATATTTAGTTTGACAAATAAAGATACCCAAAGATAATTGTTTAATTTGAAGACCTAAAAAGAAGTTCATCTCACCCATCATACTCATTTTAAAACGATAAACCATCAAGGCAGGAAAGTTTTTACAGTATTTAGGGTTTGTAGATCCAAATATTATATCGTCTACATAAATTTGTATCAAAATAATATCAGACTTTTCCTTTTTAATGAAAAGGGTTGTGTCAATATTACCTTTCGAGAAACCTGACTTTACCAGAAACTCTGATAAGATATCATACCAGGCTCTCAGAGCTTGTTTAAGGCCTTAAAGCGCTCGATCAACGATGTAGACATGATTCGGCTTTGACTGATCAACAAAACCCTCCGGTTGTGAAACATAGACTTCCTCTTTAAGAAGTCCATATAAAAATGTTGTCTTGACGTCCATCTGATACACGGTGAAGCTCTTGTGTGCCGTGTACGCCAAAAACATTCGTATTGCTTCAATCCTTGCAACCGGGGCAAACGTTTTGTCATAGTCAACGCCTTCTTGTTGATTATATCCTTTAGCAACGAGCCGAACCTTATTTCTGACCACAACACCATCTTCATCTTTTTTATTTTTGAATACCCATTTAGTACCGATAATCATCTTATTGTTTGGACGAGGTACCAATCTCCAGACTTTGAGTGCTTCGAACTGGTTCAGCTCTTCTTGCATTGCTAATATCCAATCCAGATCAGCTAAGGCTTCGGAAACCTTAGTCGGCTCAATAGTACTCAAGAATATGGAATAAAGACACTCATTAGCTGTCGCAGACCGTGTACGAATGGGTGCTGATAGATCACCAATTACTTTATGTATTGGATGATTTCGGGTCCATTTCTTGCTATGAGGTAGGGGAGTATGAGAACTCTAATATGAATTTTGATCAGTATAAGTACTTGAGGAGTTTATAGGAGCAGGTTCAGGTGAAGGTTCAATATTAGGAACTAGTATAGGTTGAATATCTGATTGAGGTGGATTATTATCAACTTGTTCGACTAACACCTCTTGCACTTCAGAAGTTTCACCTTCTTCACACTGAATGAGATTGTTCAGATTTTCCATTTCTATTTCTTCATTGACTACTTCCGTTTCCTCTTCTGTTTCAGTTACCGGCACATCATGAGATAGACACGATAATTGTTGTTCAGTTGAATTTTCCCTGGACAAAAACATTAGACTGATTAGATTTATTTTCAAAATATTCTTGATAAAAGTGTTCAAATAAGAAATCTAAATCAGCTTTATCAGAATTAGAAGTCTCAGGTTGATCAGATTTTGCGAGGTGTTAATTATTAGTCTGGGTCCTGAACTGAATTGTTCAGAAGCCACATCAATGACTTCATCAAAAGATATGTTTACAATTTCATTGATGATTTTGGTCCGTTTATTGTAGACCCTGTATGCAGCGGATGTCTTCGAGTATCCAACAAAAACTGCTTCATCAGTTTTAGCAGCGAACTTCCCTCTGTCCTCTTTGTCATTTAGAATGAAGCATCTGCAACCAAAAACTCAAAAGAAATTGATGTTAGGTATTCTTTTATTTATTATTTCATATGGAGTTTTACCAAACCTTTTGTTTACAAGAGAGCGGTTTTGGGTAAAACAAGTAGTCGCTACTTTTTCAGCTCATAGGAATAATGGAAGACTAGAACATGTAAGCAATGCCCGTGCCGCTTCCAATAACGTTCTGTTCTTTCGTTCAACGACACCATTCTTTTGTGGTGTCCGGGCTGCCGAAAATATATGTGTAATACCTATGGATTCAAGGAATGAACCGAGTGTGTTGTTCTTGAATTCAGTTCCATTGTCTGTTTTGATTTTCTGAACTTGAAGTTGCAGATTATTTTGAACTGTCTTCAAGAACGAAATAATTGTCTCGGCTGGTTCATCCTTAGACCGCAGAAAATAAACCCAGGTATATCTGGAATAGTCATCGACCATGACCAGCACATACTTTTTACCGTTGATGCTTTAAACTCTCATAGGACCGCAAAGATCCATATGAAGTAGATGTAAAGGACATTCGGTATTGAACTCTGTCTTTAGCTTATGTGAAGCTTTCTTCAGTTTGCTCATCTCACATGCACCGCATACATGRTCTTTATGAAACTTCAGTTCTGGGATGCCTTTGACTAAGTTGTCACAAACCGACTTGTTTAGATACTTGAAATTCAAGTGTGAAAGTCGCCGATGCCATAACAGATTTTTCTTCAAAAAAGCCTTGGATATCAAGCAGACATCAGTATTCACTTGTGTATTTGATAAGTCAATCGTGTAGAGATTTGATCTTCTGAGTCCAGCTAAGAGCTCCTTACCATCAGTAGTTCGGATGCTGCATTGGTTAGCTTTAAAATAGACTTCTAGATTTTTATCACAGAATTGACCTTTGCTAAACAAATTATGTCCAAGTCCTTCGACAAACGACACTTTCTTAATAGTCAAATTTCCAGAAATTACGTCACCATATCCAAGGATAGGCACGTATTGATTGTTTCCAAATCTTATTGTACCTCCAAAAGATTCAACAAAATTAGCTAAAAGTTCTTTTCTACCATTCATGTGCTTAGAACATCCGGAGTCTAAGAACCACACATGCTGGTTAACCTGCAAAAATGAATCAATTGGGTTTTGGTACCCATTTTAGTTTTGGACCTTTAAGCTCAGATTTCATTGGCGGTATACTATATGTACCGAACCAACGTTCTTTAAAATTCATATTCTTAGATACAGAAGAAATCATAGAAAGCATGAAATGATAGGGTTTAAAAGAAGTAAAAGACTTAAGTAATTCATTTACTCTACACGGAGAACAATTATTTTTTACTATTTCCAATATCAAATAATTCATCAACTGAATATCTTATTACAGAATTATTCAATGTCGAATCATTTAATACAGATTTAGTAAAATTATTCTTCTTCAGTTGAGTTGATGATTTGTCTTCTTCTTTTACTCTCCAAATAGTCTTAAACTTCAACGCATTATCTGAAAATGGAAAAAAAAATTATTAGATTTAATTGAATGTCGAACTTTATTTTTCTTGGTAAGCTTCTTCTGTTTCCTCATTCTTTTTGGTTTTATTCTTTTTATAGTAAACATCCTCGGAAACAGGTTTTTGATTAAAATTCTTTTCAAAATCTGAATCTAAATCAGAATCCTCGGTTATATTATTTTTAACAATGAAATTTTTATGACTGGGTAAATTATTTGAAAAATCAAAACGATCAATTTCATTATCTAGACATGTTAGGACTGAGAAATCAGTATTAATTGTATTCGTCTTGAAAGTTTATAAATAGTCTATAATTGTAAAAAGTCAGCGTGTTTGACTTTTCTTATAGGTTTGACTTTGACTTGTCTTTGTAGTTTGACCATATAAATATGGTTTAGTCTTTGTAATTAGAAGTAAGAAGAGCTCAATTGTAAGAATACGTGAATAATAGAAGGTTTGACCAAAATTGAGAGGATTGACTTTTCCTCTCAATATTCATATATGTGTTCTTGATGATCTTAATGCAATATCAAGATTCTGCCATGATTGTTGTGATGAAATGAAGAATTGATCAGTGATTACGGACACACAATTGGTATCAGAGCCGGAATGCARGAAATCAGATKAAGAAATCGAAAAGATAAGTGAWTTTTTTCTGAATTTTTTTTGGTGTTCTTCGTGTTCTTGATTTTTCTTTCTGTTTGATYCGATTTTTCATAAAAAATCTTGTGTTTTCATGTTATAAAATGATCAAAATGCTCGAAATTGTATTGTGAATCTTTGTTATTCACAAAATTTTCTGATTTGATCAATCTTTATCAAGATTTAATCAGATTTTTGTGTTTTTGAATTTTTTCGTGTTCTTGAATTTTTTTTAATGTTAGTGTTTTTGATCCATTTTGTTATTAAAATTTTGATAGTTTTGATCTGTTTTTAATATTTTAGTTTTGTTATTTTTTGTTAAACCGCCCATTTCAAAAGCCCATTTTATTGGCCCAATATTAAACAGTTCATAACACGTCCTATTCTAAATCAATTGGATTTTGGTTGAGCGGATAAGGGATAAACAGCAAGACAGTTGGCCGGTTTGTTCATTGTGCATCRTAGGATTCAAGTCTAATCCTCACAAAGCATCACCGGATTTCAAGCGGTATTCATCTTCACCGCACATCACTTGAGCGGAGAACGAGCGGAGAGGTAAACCGATCAACTCTTGCCTTGATATATTGAGCGGTATTCATATACACCGGACACCATTTGAGCAGATTCTTCACAGCTTTGAGAGGTTTACACTAAACCTCACATTATTTCATCGGATTATTTCAAATCAGGTAAGTCTTGTTTTTTAATTTTGAGCGGGTTAGGTTTAACATTGAGCGGACTTGACCGGTTTAAGTATAGTCTTGAGAGGACTTGACCGRTTTAAGTTTTACWCTTGATCGGKTTATGACTTAGAAATTTTTTAAYCAAAGCTTTCTGTCCGGATTTAGAAACCRTTCAATTTCACATCCATTTTTAAATCTGAGTATTCTGTCCGGTTTAGAACTTGTTGTGCATCGAAGAATTTTGAGCAGACTTCTAATCCGCTTGATTTCATTTACCCAGATTCTTCATTATTCGTTGTTTCTTGATTAAATTTGGTAATTTGTTCAATAACCTGTCAAGAATCGATTGAGATTGGTGAGATTTATTTGAGCATTTCTAATCGATTGAGAGTGCTGTCAGGTTTACACTCTTGTCAGGTTTATCATTCATGCTGTCAGGTTTAAACTAATCTGTCAAGAGTGAACTGCTCAACAGTGAACTGCTAAGCAGATTGGTTGATTGTTGGTTTGCTGTTATTTTGTGCTGTGTAGAGTCTTCAAGTCTACTTAAAATCTGTTTTAGAGTGCTATTGTTTGATTTGTGCTGTGTTTGTGGAGAAGGGAGTCTTGTGAAAGTTCATATGGTGAGTTGATGCAAATGTGGCACAGTAGTCTTGATTAGCAGATGGATGTAATCTATTACTAGCTATTACTAGCTCTTTCAATGTTGCAATGTTCTGAACAGCTGTTGAGTATATTCTTCGAAGGAGGTTTAAAAGGTTGTTTGAGCAGAATAGTTTAACAGCAGCAGCATTGTGTGTGTGAACAAGAAGAAAGGACTGTAGATTTGTGAGGAACTCATGCAGGACTGTAACAGACGAAGACTTTGATTTGAAACTGCAACTAACACATTCACAAAGAAAAGCTTAAACACACAGGTTGTGCATGCAATTGTCTGTAAGATTTCTGATACGGTTCAAATAGAGGTTAATAATTTCTTGTTATAGCACTGAAACAGCAGATTTGATTTGTTCTAGCACTGAATGAAACAACATTAATTAGATTTGATATGTTCTAGCTGTTTGTTCTTCTTGTTTGTTTAAGGAATTTTTAAGTACTGTAACAGCAACAGGTACAATCTGTGTGCAAATTGAAACTATGTTTGTGAGTTTGTGATGTGTTTGCTGTTGTATATCTGTGTGCAGTTTTAAGCAGCAGCAACAACATTGTGACAGCAGCAACAACGTTTGTGTTTGGACAGTTTAAGCAGTTTGTAGTGTGTAGTTTTGGCTTGAGCAATTTAGAAACCGAGAGAAAGCAATCTGTTTGAGTGATTTAGTTGTAGTAACAAGCGTCACAGGTCTGTTTTGAGTGGTTTGCTCTTAACAAGTTTGTTGTGACTGTTGGTTAACAGCTGTTTGGTGACTGTTTTTGATTTTGAACTGTCTCCAATTCTCAATTCTAAGTTGCTGTTTTGGTTTAAACTGAATTGCTGAGACTGTTTTGATTTAAATTGGTTCTGTTGCTGTCTAGTGTGCTGTTTAAGAGCTGTTTAGAGTACTTTTTGTGAAGCTGTTTTGAGTTTCAAGTTCTGGTGCTATTCTTAAGTTTGTTGATGCATATGGTTAAGGTTGATTTGAATGATTGAAGAACCATAACAGTTTGTGGTGTCTGAATTCTACAAAGTTGTTGTTTGATTTGTGTTAAACTGTGTTGGAGTACAGAAGCAATAAGACAGCAGCAACAGTGTTATTTGTAATTGACCGCAGGTTTAAATTTGTGAATTGTGTTTGTGTTTGGAAAAATGAAAGTTTAGTGCAGCAACAGATATTGCTGGTTTGATTTTGAAGCTATTTGCACAGAGGTCAAAGTATATCGTTGGGGCTGTGATATTTACTGGCCATGAGACCAAGGTAGCAGCAGATTTAAAACGGCAGCTTCAAACAGAAGATTTGAAACAGCAGATCTAGTAAACATTTTTGGAACAGAAACCTTTGTTTAAGCAAGTTTAAGTATACAGAGTGGAAAGCATACAGAGTTGAAAGCATACAGAGTTGAAGTAGAAAGCTTTGTGTATTCTTAAACTGATAACACAGCAGCAAATCTGTTTGGTTTGTGAAGGTTTATCTACAACAAGTGGATTTTTGGATAGATATCGGGCGCATATAGTATATTTTTTTTTTGTTCCATATTTGTATTATAAAAAGTGGTTATTGTTTGTTTTGGACTTGACTCAGATTGATTTGGCTTAGACTGTTTTTGGACTTGGTTGATTGTCTTGGACTGTTTTTTTTGGTTTCTTAGTTCATTTGTGTTTAGATTTTTTTTGGATCATTGTATATTTGTTTGTGTGTGAGTTTTTCAGTGTTTGTGTTTTTTCTGTTCCTTTTGAGCTTAACTGTTCATATTTCTTTTATCCGATTTCACTGCATAGATCCTTATCTGATCAATCTATTTTTTGAAATGGCAGTTTTTTATACTAAAGAATATCGTGAGCTTAAAGAAAAGTATGCTCAAGTAGATTCTAGTCTTAGCAAGTGTATATCATGGTCAAATCATCTGAATGGTATTCTTCAGAGAGAGAAAGAAGAGAAGAGAATTTTGCAAGAAAAGCTGGATGAACTGATGAAAAACTGTGCTGATACAGAAGAGACAGTTAGGTTAAACAAACAGGTTGAGGACTTCACTACTATAGTGAATAAATCTGAAAGTGAAATGATTGAAGTAAGAGAGCTGTTGAACTTAGAGAAAGAAAAAGTTTTGAAAGTGGAAAAGGTTTTAAATGATGAAAGGAAAGAGATAGAGATAGAAAGGAAGAGGATTATGGAAGTTGAAAGAAAGTTTGGAGCTGAACGAGAATCTTACGAGAAGAAGATTAACTCTCTCGAGCTRAAYGCMAAGATGCTTCTAAAGCAAATCTCGGATTTTGAGCAACTTATCATTTTGGAAAGAGAGAAGAATGCTAAAGAAAAGACAGACATCTCCGAAGACTGTCAGAGCCAGTTACAGAAACTGTCTGAAAGCATTGACTTAAAGCAAAAGGCATTAGACGAAGAGAAAAAGCAATTTGCTATCGAGAAAAGAAATACTTCAAAGAAGTATACAGCAATTGCAAAAGAGCTTACTGAGAAAAAGAAGTGGCTTGATATCGCTTCAGAGAATGACAAAAGCGGCTCAGATGAAGAGAAGAGAGAGTTGGTTAATCAGAAGAAACAATTTCAAATGATTCAGAAGGAGTTAGAAGGTAAACTCCTGGATACTTCAAAGAAATTGTCTGATCTAAAGACAGACCTTGAAACTGAATTGAATATGAGAACTGAATTGAAAATTAATTGATTTAGTTACTGTAGAATGAGACCAGCTTTTACAAAAAGTCAAAGACTTTTCGTGTGCTCAAAGCTCAACTGGTTCTCCTTCTCAGTGTAAAACCAGCTTTTATAATTGTTCATATTCGAACAGTTATTCAAGCAGTCCTAAATCTAATGTTTCTAAGAACTATTCTCGTTCTACTCAGTACTATCAAGG
>NW_020201169.1:8895-13447 GCF_001531365.2 Cynara cardunculus var. scolymus | reverse complement strand
ACAAGGACTTAGCCCAATCCAAGTTTCCAACATTTTCATTATATAGTTTGATGTATTTTTCTTTTTGCGTTTTTTATTTTTTTTTCAAAGTTATTTGAACGCATTTTTTCTGATTTTAATTCTTGCTAGAAAGATTGGAGTTTGAGCATCATCTTTTCGCATCTGGTTAATGCATGAGTGATCCAATACCTCTTCATTCATTTCCGCAGTCTGTTCTTCTTCTTCACCTGAAGAACAGTTATTCGATCTAGCCATCAAGCACACATGTGCAACAGCTTGAGTTTCTTCCTCTTCATCAGTCAGATTCAGCCAGTGTTCATCCTCAGCCATAAGTGCTTTCCCAGCATCTCTTTGTTTGGAAAGAAGAAATTTATTCTTGTAGTAGTCGGTATCTCGATTTACCGGCTTCCTACAATTTACAGTAAAATAGCCTAGCTTACCACAGTTATAGCATTTAGTGTTCTCATCAGCTACACCTTTGCTAAACTTCTTCTTCTCTCCCGGCTTTTTCTCATACTTTTCTCGAACCTCATTTCTTCATATTTCTTCTTCTTGCCAAATTTGTCTTTGAATTCATATTTTGAGCTTGACGAGAATCTTTGGTTGTTCGAGTGCGGGCGTTTTGGGAATTTCTTTTGGAATGCTTTAGTTAGCATTGCCATGGCCTGTCTGATTTCTAACATTTCAAGGCCTGTTTGATTTCTAACATTTCAAAGTCTGAATCTGAGCTGTTACTGTCTTCTTCTTCAGATTCACTTGACTGGCTAACTTCCTTGACTTGCTTTCCAGATCTGCTTTTATTTTCTTCTCCTTTCTCTCAGACATAAGAGCCAAAGGATCAACATCTTCTTTCTCTTTCTTCTTCTTCTTCGCTTTTCGGATTTCCAAAACATCTTCCTCATTCTGTTTCAGAGTTTCATAGATCTCATGAATATCAATATCAGATAACGATTTATTGAATATGATACGATTAGCAAATGGTTTCCACTCTGATTGAAGATTGTTAAGAAATTTAACATTTATCTTTATTATAGTTTTAGAAATTCAATTCTTTGTCAGCTCATTAAGCAGTCTGGCAAGCCTACCATAAACATCATCAAGGCTTTCACCTTCTTTAGCCTTGAACTCTTCATATGCTGATATACAGTTAGTAATTTTCAGCTGAGTTCCCATATTCGAACCCATCATCATTTTTTCAATTTGAACCCACATGCTGTGACCTGATGATTTATGACTGTCAATACTAGTGTAAATATCATTAGTCAGTGCTTGCATCATGTAAGACTTGCAAAGTACATCAGCATGAGCTCTTTCTCTTTCTTGAGCTGAATATTGATATTTTCTTTGATTACTGTCTCAGCAGGTATGCCTTCATCATTATGTTCTAAGGTTGAAATCATCTTACCCAACCTTTCTGATTTAACAAATTCTTCTTTCATAGCTTCTTGTTGGCATCTCTGAATTTCCTTACGAATGTCGGGGATCAAGTTCATTCGTGTTGCCATAGCTTTAATCGTTCCACTCTTTTCTTTCCGGCTTAAAGCGTCAGTCACCACTTTAGCTTTTATCGGGTGGTAACAGATTTCACAATCATAGTCATTAACCACTTCAATCCACCGACGCTGTCGCATATTTAATTCCTTATGGCTGAACAGATGTTGTAAACTTTTATGGTCAATATAAATCTGACACTTTGTTCCCAGAAGATAGTGTCTCCAAATTTTCAGAGCAAACACCACTGCAGCTAATTCCATGTCATGGGTTGGATATTGCTTCTCATGATCTTTCAATTGTCTTGATGCATAAGAAATCACTTTTCCTCTCTGCATCAAAACACATCATAACCCTAACTTTGATGCATCGCTGTAAACCACAAAGTCTTCAAATCCATCTGGTAGAGTTAATACCGGTGCGCTGCAAAGATGATCTTTTATTAATTGAAAGGCTTCTTGTTGTTCTCCTTTCCACTGTAATTTAACGTTTTTCCGAGTCAATTTAGTCAATGGCACGACTATTTTAGAAAAGTTTTGAATGAACTTACGGTAATAACCAGCCAATCCCAAAAAGCTTCGGACTTCAGAAGGATTTTTCGGAGCTTCCCATTTTGCAACTGCTTCTATTTTCGTTGGATCTACTTTTACCCCTGTTTCTGAGATGACGTGACCCAGGAATTGAACTTCTCTCAACCAGAATTCACATTTAGACAATTTTTCATACACTTTTCTTTTCTCAACAATTCCAATATCAAACGAAGATGTTCCACATGCTCTTATTTGGTTTTTGAGTATATAAGAATATCATCGATAAATACAATAACGAATTTATCAAGATATTCTTTACATACTCTATTCATTAAATCCATAACGATTGCGGGTGCATTAGTTAAGCCGAACGACATAACTAAGAATTCATGATTCCCATATCTAGTTCTGAATGCTGTTATGGCAACATCTTCTTCCCTGACTTTGAGCTGATGATACCCTGACCTTAAATCAATCTTGGAGAAATAACTTGCTCCTACCAATTGGTCGAACAAATCATCAATCCTCTATAAAGGATATTTGTTCTTGATTGTCAACTTATTCAGCTCACGTAGTCTATACACATTCGCATAGACCCATCTTTCTTCTTGACAAATAAGACCGGAGCACCCCAAGGTGAAGTGTTGGGTCTAATAAATCCTTTGTCAGTTAAATCCTTCAATTGTACAACCAATTCCTTCAATTCAGATGGAGCTAACCGGTATGGCGCCTTTGCTACTGGTACAGCCCCTGGTACGAGATGAATTTGAAAATTAATAACTCTGTCTGGTGGTAATCCATATAAGTCTTCTAGAAAGACTTCTCGATATTCATTAACAATCGGAATCGATTCTTCTTTTCCCTTCTCTTTCTTCATATCAATTAAGTATGGCAAACATTCTTGGCACTTCTTCCGAATACTTTTCTGGGCTTTCATTACTGACAAAATACTGGTATGGTGATTTTGACGATCACCATAAATAACAACTGTTCCTTGGTCTGGCAGCGTTATTCTGATCATTTTATGATTACAAACAATACTAGCCTGATACCTTGCCAACCAGTCCATACCCACCAGTACATCAAATTCTTTCGTCGGCATTGGAAATAATCGAATCGGAAGTTCACAGCCCTCAATCATAATATTACAGTTATTAAACACACTTGTAACAGTTTTCTGACTATTAACAGTATCAACTACTAATTCATCATCAACTATCACAAAATTTAGACATGCAGTTTTAGCAAACAATGGTGATACAAACGAAAAGTTTGCACCAGAGTAAAATAACACCTTAGCACGTATTGAATTCAGAATGAATGTACCTGTTACTACATCCGGCAATGCTTCTGCCTCGTTCTTAGTCATTTGGAAGGACCGTCCACGTGCCCCTCCTTGCCCTTCTATGTTCAAAGTAGGCCTTCCCCAAGTACCCGATGCGTTACTTCCTATTGTCAATTGCGGAGTTCTTAACAAAGGACAATTCGGTCGAATATGATCTAGAGAATTGTAGTTAAAACACCTTCGATTAGCTGGGCAATTACTAGACAGATGGCCTGCTTCACCACACTTATAACATTTTCTTGGGTCCATCTTGCATTCACCCTGATGAACCTGTCGGCACTGTGAGCAGACTTTCTCACTTATCTTTTGCTCAGGTTTGTTATCATATATAACAGTTTTTGGCCCTCGAAAAGATGAAGGCCCCTCCTATTTTCTCTTCTCTACAACCTT
This sequence comes from Cynara cardunculus var. scolymus, assembly GCF_001531365.2. NCBI lineage: Eukaryota > Viridiplantae > Streptophyta > Magnoliopsida > Asterales > Asteraceae > Cynara > Cynara cardunculus. The sequence continues at coordinate 9,691 of NW_020201169.1, read as the reverse complement.
TCCTTCTGACTGCCAGTTCTTATTTCGTTCGGTCACTTCGGTCGCGTCTACCGTCAATGAAAAGGTATTGGGGTTCATGGCAATTACAAACTCTTTGACTGAGGGTTTCAAACCCCAAATATATTTTTTCTATCTTCCTGGGTTCGGTTGAAACATAATGTTCAGCAAAGCAAGAGTATTCAATGAATCTTTCAGTATACTCCCGAACTGTTCCATTTCCTTGTTCTAGCTTAAGGAAATCTTATTCCATTTGTCTAACTGCTATCTTAGGACAAAACTGGTTCTTGAATCGGTCCATGAATTCTACCCAAGACAAAGTGTGTAAAACATCCGTTTTGGCAGACGATTCAACTTCCCACCAGAACAAAGCATTTGACTTTAATACAGAAACAACAAATCAAACTTTATCTGTTTTCGGACACCAAATGGTGTTAAATACTGATTCCATTTCTTCAGTCCAGCACACGACTTTCACTGGATCTCTTTCTCTAGAGAATGTTGGTGGCTTACAGGCCAAAAACATTTTAATATCTCCCTCCTTGTTGTGAATAACTGGTACCGAGGGATAAACATCTATTCTTTCTATGACAACTCTGCATTTTGGAATTTCAGGTTAGTATTCCATTTTAGGGTCTTTATTAAAAACTAAGTCTTTTTAGGATTTAGCCTTGTTGACCAGAGATCGTCTTGTTTAATTAGTCTGATTAGATCATGTTTCGGCGGGTAGCTAACCAAGTTAGTTCGTGYAATGCCAAATAAATTTTTAAACATTTCACATAAAAATAAATTCGATATT
>NW_020201169.1:6254-7542 GCF_001531365.2 Cynara cardunculus var. scolymus | reverse complement strand
AAATTAGAATGCTCGATTTCTTGCTAAGTGTCCATGTAGGACCAGAGGCGTTGGTCAAGAAGAACAGAGGCGATAGAAGATAGAATGTTTGGCTTTAGCCAAGTGTCCTTGTTGGACCAGAGCTGCTGGTCAAGAAGACCAGAGATGATGGAAATTAGAGTGCTCGATTCTTGTTGAGTATCCATGTAGGACCAGAGGCGCTGGTCAAGAAGACCAGAGGCGCTGGTCAAGAAGACCAGAGGCGCTAGCCAAGGGCGAATAGAAGAACCAGAGGACAGATGGAAGGATTTGTTAGAATTTCAAGGTATCGATGTTGCAACAGAGGCTCTGGTCTCATAACCAGAAGCCCTGGTAAGTGCACCAAGTAGAACTAGAGGCTCTGGCCTTGCTACCAGAAGCTCTGGTAAGTGTATTAGGTCGATGAAGGTAAGATATATAAATATTTCTAGTATGAGGAGTAAGACAGTTGTTGTAGGATGGAGTTCCATTGAATTATCAGAAAAACAATGAATAAGAATTCCTTTTCTAAGGACTCTAAGTGCAACCAGAAGCTCTGGTAGTATAACCAAAGATTTAACCAGAGGATATAGTCTGCTTGTCATGACTTAGTTTTATTTAAAAGCTTCTATTTGAATCACTAAGCTTATGCTAGATGATGCACTTTAGTAACCAAGGTTGTCCATGCCGCAGATCTCTAAAAATGTCTTCTAATCCAAGCGAATATTCCGTCGACGAATCTGGATACGTAGTCGGTCGATCCAAAAGGAACTTGAACCGCAACGAAGAGGTGGACCTGTATGACCAGGATACAGCTTCAAGTGATGCTGCTGACACACCATAAGTGTCCTACCTACCCCCGACGGAGCCAGTACCTGACATTTCGCCACAAACCTATCACGGTCCAAGAACCAGGGTCACACCCAGGAAGAGAGTCCCACTGCCACAGAGGGTGACATTTGAGAATTCATAGAGGGTCGCAGGGGAGTCATCCTGACCCCATGAAGGGAGCAGAATGACTCAGATTGTGACTGGAATACCTGCATCATACCCTCAAGGGATGAATCAAACGGAAAGAGAGTGGGTAAGAAGGATTGCAGCGGACACACAAGTACACAAGACTCGACTGAATTATCAACATCACATCCTCAACAACTTGTCCRATGTAATGGAAGCACATCATGAGAGCCTAATAAGGAACAGAGAGGCTACTGCTGCAGCCCGACGTGAAATTAGGAGGTTGTATAAATGGTTGTTTGTTTGTAGCATGATGATGTTGGCATTAGGAATA
>NW_020201169.1:3472-4687 GCF_001531365.2 Cynara cardunculus var. scolymus | reverse complement strand
GTTTCCTCTGAATAATGAATTTGCATCGATTCTATTTGACTCTGGGGCGGACAAAAGTTTTGTGTCACTAGATTTTAAGCAGAGAATTAACTTAAAACCCCAGAAACTGAGAGAAGCCTTCGTAATTGAGTTTTCCAATGTTCAGGAATTTAAGGCTAGAAATGTAATTTTGAACTGCACCCTGAACTTAGCTAATAAGGATTTTAGTATAAAGCTTATACCGATCGAACTAGGAAGTTTTGATGTAATTGTAGGAATGGATTGGCTATCCAAAAATCAAGCTGAGATTGTTTGTTCAGAAAAACTTATTCGAATTCCTCAAAAGGGAACGGAACCAATTGTGGTCCAGGGAGATAAGCTAGACCGAATGTTTAAGCTGGTATCCTGCATGAAGATGCAGAAGTATTTGAGGAAGAAGTACACTACACACCTGGCCCATGTGATTGACGGAAGGATCAAGGAAAATAAGGTTGAGGACGTATCGGTAGTTTGAGATTTTCCCGATGTTTTCCCTAAGGAATTACCAGGCCTGCCCCCATAGAGACAAGTCGAGTTCGGTATCGACTTAATTCGTGGAGCTACCCCTGTGGCAAGAGCGCCATACCGCTTGGCACCCTCGGAAATGCAAGAGATGTCGACCCAACTCCAGGAGCTGCTAGACAAATGATTTATTAGACCAAGTTACTTACCCTGGGGAGCACAAGTACTATTGGTCAAAAAGAAGGATGGGTCAATGCGAATGTACATAGACTTTAGGGAGCTCAATAAGCTAACCATCAAGAATAGATACCCCCTCCCTAGAATCGATGACCTATTCGATCAACTTCAAGGGGCAGCCTATTTTTCCAAGATTGACTTACGATCCGGGTATCACCAGGTGAGGGTTCGGGAAGAGGACATTCCCAAGACAGCCTTCAGGACCCGGTACGGCCATTATGAATTCATGGTTATGCCATTCGGGCTAACCAATGCACCAGCCGTCTTCATGGACTTAATGAATAGGATTTGTAGACCATATCTGGATAAATTCATAATCGTCATCATAGACGACATACTAATTTATTCAAGAAGCCGAGAGAACCATGAGCGACATCTAAGAGTGATTTTGGAAGTACTCCGAAATGAGAAGCTGTATGCCAAATTTTCCAAGTGTGAATTTTGGTTACAGGAAGTTCAGTGTTTGGGCCATGTAGTTAACAAGAGAGGAATTCAGGT
>NW_020201169.1:0-2010 GCF_001531365.2 Cynara cardunculus var. scolymus | reverse complement strand
CAATGTGCGCCTTATGAAGCTTTGTATGGGCGCAAGTGCAGATCTCCATTGTGTTGGTCAGAAATTGGTGATTAACAGTTAACTGGACCTGACGTTATCCAAGAGACCACTGATAAGATTGTAGTAATCAGAAATCGACTCAAGGCTGCAAGGGATTGTCAGAAAAGCTACGCTGACAATCGAAGGGAACCATTAGAATTCCAGAAGGGCGATAAAGTTTTATTAAAGGTCTCACCATGGAAAGGAGGGATGCGTTTTGGAAAGAGAGGCAAGTTGGGCCCTCGTTATATTGGCCCTTTCGTAATAACAGAAAGAATTGGACCAGTGGCATATAAGCTAGATTTTCCCTCGGAGTTAAGCACTATTCATGATACATTCCATGTATCGAATCTCAAAAGATGCCTAACAGATGAAACTCAAGTAATGCCACTAGAAGATGTGCAGGTTAACGATCAACTGCATTTTGTTGAAAAACCCATAGAGATCTTGGGTTGGGAAGTTAAACAGTTGAAGCGTAGTAGAATCCCCATAGTAAAAGTTCATTGGAACTCGAGGCATGGACCAGAGTACACATGGGAAAGAGAAGACTCCATGAAAAAACATGCTTTTCAACTCATCCAACCTCTGGAATACCGCTGTGGCGAAGGTTTGTAACTCCCCCTTCGTCACATAGGTATCCAGCGAACCTAGATCACCAACACATGGTGACCTAGTAGCCTCGGAGTGTGAGGCGCCCTCAGTGATTGGTATTTCGATGTCAGCTCGGGGACTTCCACCGGATCCTCGAACATCTCCAATTGGAGAGCTTATCAGTGTTCTGTCGATGTCGTGCCCAGTAGGTTCAGAGCCTAACTTGGCAGAGGGATCGAGTGTACACTTTGGGCGTTCTACACCCACAGCCTCTGTGACTCTCTCGCATGCCTCTGAAGCATGACTTGGTTGTTCACTCAAGTGTGGAGGGGCAACGGATGCCTCTCTGGGTTGTGACGAGTCCTTGGGCGAATGGACTCTTATTGTAAAACCAACATCCTTTTGAGAGGATGTTGGTGTATGTTGTGGTTCCCGAGCTGTGCATTCGACAGAGGACGAAAGAATGTCCTCTGCGAGGTTTGCTGGTTTAGGGCTCAGCGTGTGCACGCCTTGTTCAATAGGGGTTCCCTCTAGAACAAGGTCCCTAGAAATATGGGTAGCACTAGGAAGGGGGCTAGGATGTGTGCCTTCGGCATCTTTTACTCCCTCGTCTAATATGACTTCTGTCCCCAGATCCGCTACCTCTGTGGGCGCTTTAAGTTCTTGTTGAATGTGGAAGAGTACATCTTGTATCTGCTCTGTTGGGGACTCTTCGTGAACAACCTTGCGCAACCTTCTGTGCTTTGGAGCAGCCTCTGCGAGGCTTTCTTGGAGTACAGCCTCTATGACCACAACCTCTACGGGTTGGGCCTTCTTTGATTTCTTCTTTTTTGGCTTTTGCAGAGGACTACTTGGACCCTCTTCTTCTGCTGGTCTCTTCTTCCCTTTCTTTTTCTCAGAAGAGTCGACACCCTTCTGAGTCTTCTTTGTCTTCTTTGGTGGGGGACTCGCTACTCTAGGTCTATCCTCACTTATCTCTCTAGCCTCTGCTGGCTCCTCCATTCTTCCCTCAACCCTCATTTTTGTACTCTCTCTCCTAAGGGGATTCCTATGCGTGGAGGGGTTTCAGGGACCGGTTCTGGCCTCCTGTATCCACGTCTGTATGCTTTCCTATATCTATAACTAAGGTATTTGAGCATGGCTCTTGATAGAGGTCTTGGGCTTCTGTACCCTAACTCATGCTCTGTGGGATGGAACTCTTTCATTGGATACAGACGCGCATTAGGCTCTGCAGAGGGCAGCTTCTCTGCTAACATATCGCCAAAGACCAGACCAAAGAACCTTTGCAGAATTAGATTTGGATGATTTAGGTCCTCTTTGGCCTTCTTCTGTGCCTTCACTTTAGATTTCTCACCCATATGAGTAGCGCACTTCTTCTTG
>NW_020201168.1:72791-74523 GCF_001531365.2 Cynara cardunculus var. scolymus | reverse complement strand
CACTCGGATCAGAAGACATTGCAGAGATCTGCGACATGGACAACCTTGGTTACTAAGGTGCATCCTCTAGCATAAGCTTAGTGATTCAATAGAAGCTTCTAATTAAAACTAAGTCATGACGAATAGACTATATCCTCTGGTCAAATATCTGGTTATACTACCAGAGCTTCTGGTCGTGAGACCAGAGCTTCTGGTTGCACTAGAGTCCTTAGAGAATGAATTCTTATCCATCGGTTTTCTGACAATCCAATGGAACTCCATCCTCTCAACCACTAACTTAATCCTCACTAGGAATATTTATAAATCTTACTTTCATCGACCTAATGCACTTACCAGAGCTTCTGGTAGCAAGGCCAGAGCCTCTGGTTCTGTTTAGTGCGCTTACCAGGGTTTCTGGTTACGAGACCAGAGCCTCTGTTGCAACATCAATACTTAGAAATTCTAAGAAATCCTTCCATCGATCCTCTGGTTCTTCTATTCGCCCTTACCAGAGCTTCTGGTTGCGAGACCAGAGCCTCCGTGGCATTATCTATACTTAGAGAAATTCCAAGTATCCCTTCCATCGATCCTCTGGTTCTTCAATGGCTCTTAACCAGCGCCTCTGGTCCTTCATTGGCTCTTAACCAGCGCCTCTGGTCTTCTTGACCAGCGCCTCTGGTCTTCTTGACCAGCGCCTCTGGTCTTCTTGACCAGCGCCTCTGGTCTTCTTAACCAGTGCCTCTGGTCTTCTTGACCAGCGCCTCTGGTCCTACATGGACACTTAACAAGAATAGAGCACTCCAATTTTCATCACCTCTGGTCTTCTTGACCAGCGCCTCTGGTCCTACATGGACACTTGACAAGAATCGAGCACTCTATCTTCCATCGCCTCTGGCCTTCTTGGCCAGCGACTCTGGTCCTACATGGACACTTAGCGAGAAATCGAGTATTCTAATTTCCTTTGCCTCTGGTCCTTTTGACCAGCGCCTCTAGTCCTAGGAAACGGATATTCATAAAAGTGCAACAAGACTCAGGCTTTTCAAAATCATTTCATTTGCTGGAGCATACCTCTTGTTTGGATCGATTAAGTTTTCTTCTTATTACACATCAACTAAGCACAGGTGATCAGGCTCTAATTAAGCGATATGTAACAATAAAACCCGCTTTAAAACACATGATTTCAGATTTCATGAAAATCATTTAGAAATTTTTTTGTTATAGTCGATGGTTTTTAAAGAAAACCATCGTTCTCTATAACTGAGGCTTTGATACCAAATCTGTCACACCCCGCTAAAGCGGAATCACGAGATGTAACAGGCAAGCGAGTCATAGCAACAGTTCATAAATAACACTATTTCAAGTTGTTCAAAATAAAAGGATTCATCGACGTAACAGGAGTTAGAATTTACACAACGTTCACAAATACATCAAAAACTTGACTTAATGGATCCTGGCTCAAGTATGCTCCCTTAAAAATCCAAACCACTTACTTAGAACCTGAAAAACATGGAAATAAAAACGAGGTCAACTACAAAGAGTTGGTGAGTTCATGGGTTTTCACATGCATAAAACATTTCAATGCATAAACCAAGTAATAGCAAACTTATGCGAATTTTTTGCACTTAATAAATGAAAATCTCTCACGATGTAAAACTTGAGGCGCTACTGAGCCTTACCTGACCAATTTGCCCCATTAACTTTCGAACAACCAGAAGTAGCCCGTTCACTACTTAGGTCCCACAGTTCGATAAGT
>NW_020201168.1:68895-71336 GCF_001531365.2 Cynara cardunculus var. scolymus | reverse complement strand
AAATAAATAAAAGAAAATTGAAACTTTGGAAATTTTTGAATTTTAAAAGAACGAGACTAAAATATCAACTTTATCTTTTTGTTAAATATTTCAAGACTAATTGGCTTGCATGAATTAACTTGGTTAGCTACCGTCGAAACATGATCTAATCAGACTAACAAGAAGATCTCTGAGGCTAAATCCTAAAAGGCTTAGTTTTCAATCAGGATCTTGAAATAAAGTACTAACCTGAAATCCCACAATGCAGAGTTGTCACAACATGTATCTATCCCCGCAGTCTTGGATGTCAGATATCTGTTCAGAATGGAGAACAGCAAATGCCAGATAGATGGCAGAAAGCGTCTTTTAAACTGTGTTGGGTTAGTCAACTCTGCCGAGTATCCTAACCTTTTGATGTCTAGGCACAGTTGGGCATCATTTACAAATTCTTCATATCTGGTAGAGCCTAGTCCGGGAGTCGTAGAATCCTTCTTAAACGCTTTAAAGTCAGGCGACTGACATATTCATCCACTTCTCCTTCAAAATAAAGTGTGTCGCCGTCTTTTGTCAGTGAAAGCGTACTCCAAAACTGTTGTAAGTACACCATTGGGACAGGTGGATTGGCTGATAGGGAGCAGGCTATATGGTGTCCTCTCAGTATTTCATGTATTATCTTATATTCAGCATGCATATCGAAATTGAAAGCATGGTTATTTGGCTTTATTTCAAGATATTTGAATTGGGGAAAAAGGGTTTCAGAAGGTATGGGTTGGTTAGACGGGGGATTTGGGATGTTATCAGATCTGATCGAGGGAATGTGAGATTCCTCGTGAGATTGATGTCGAGTGTCTGCCATTAACCTGTAAAAAATCTAAAATATTAGAATCCATATTATTTAAGAAATTCAAATTTTTTCAAAGTAAAAAAAAAATTGAAATTAAAGCAAAACAATTTTACTAAAAAAAAATTTAAAAATACAAAAAAAAATTTTAAAAACAAAACAACAAACAATTTTTATTTTTTATTTACTAAACACACAAAAACAAACAAAAAAATACTAATCACTAAAAAAATAAACTAAACAATTCTAAAAAATAAAAAAAATGACTTAAAAAAAAATCAAAGGGAAAAAAAACTAGTGAGCGGATTTCATATCCGGTCAACAAAGAAACCAAAAAGAAATTCTAAGTCAAAAAAAATCCGGACAAATTCAACCGGATTAAGGTTGATCGGAGTTTTCTCTGGTCACCTTCTCCGATGAGAAATCCGGTCAAAACCAAAAAGTAAAAAAAATACCAAAACAAATCTAACCCTAATCTAAAACAAATCTAAGGAAAAAACGATTAACATGAACAAACAACTATTTGAGAAGCGATTATCTGATATTAGACTAATTTTAGTTATTTAGTCGTTTAGATCGAGTCACATTCAAAAAATTTATTAGGTTTACCATTAACATTTTTAAAGAGTCCACAAAGTCCAATACAGCCCAGATCTTGTTAATGTAAAGATAGAGTCAATGAATGAATCAAATGAAACCTTAATGAAAGAATGGAGATGAAACAAAGTTTCGAATGGTTGAATCTTGAAAGCTTGAGCGATAAACCAGGAAATCGACCGGAGAAGATGATGAATAGTATTGAGAGTAAAAAAAATAAAAGGTAAAAAATGAATCGATTATTTATAGTCAAAGTCAAAACCCGTTCAAATTCTAAACCGCTCAAAGGTTGTCCGGATTAGATTAAATCGGTCAAGAGGTGTCCGATTTATAGAATAAGAATGAACTAAGTGTTAATCCGGACAATAAATCGCTCAAGGCATCGACGATTTAGAAGAACACCGGTCAAAACTTGTCCGGTTTAAGAATAAATCGCTCAAGGTTCAAACGATTAAAGTCTAAATCGCTCAAGGTTCAATCGATTAAAGGATAAATCGCTCAACAAAGAACACTTGATCGCTCAAAAGAAAGACTAAATCGCTCAAGTAATGACCGATTTAAAGATTTGAAAGAATAAACGAATCAAACGATTTGAGAATCCGGTCAAAGCAAACAAGCGATTTACTAATCCGCTTAATCCCTTGTATAACATAACTAACCTTATCCGGATAAGAGTTTATCATATAGCCTTTTGTCCGGATTAGTCTAAATCGGATAAGTGTTGTCCAGATTAAACTAAATCGGCCAAACACTTATATTTTTAAACTCTACATCTTTCAAAAATCAGATAATGTTCAAAATACCTGTAAGAAAAATATAGACTGTTAGTTCAATACAGATAAAATTCACTCCCCCTCAAAATATGATCAGATATTAAAAAAACAGATAAATTTCTACACTCCCCCTCAAATATAGATCCCCACGATCAATAAATTTAAAATCAAATAGAAAAATTGAAATACTAACTTGTATTTAAGAAATACAGATATTTGACTAAATGAATTTGAATTAAATACAATTCAAT